>NC_051061.1:24663283-24730783 GCF_904848185.1 Acanthopagrus latus
TCCTCGTTAAGTGCTTCTGTTTCAGGGGTCACTTTTGCTCCTCGGATCAGATTCTTGGATTTCAGCCGGTCTCAGGTCTTTACTTCCTGTTCCAGATCCAGTCAGAGGAGCTCGTCTCATCCGATCCCTTTAGATTCAGCTTCAAGTCACTGACGTTAAAATTAATGTCAAAAAACCTGAAATCTTTTCATTTGAAGTTTTTATGGAAAACACGAACTGGCTTCTGAACGTGACGAGAAACATCAGTAATTATTTTTCATCAGCCACCAGCTGGTCTGATCGCTGCAGGCGGACCCCGCCACACTCTGACAAGGAGCTGGTGGAGGAGACGGTCTGCAGGGTCGCTCAGTTCTGGTGGAGATCTGTTTGACCGGATCCAGGACAGACGGGAGATCGGACCTGGACTGCAGCTGGTCCTGGGAGAACACGTGATGTCATGTGAGCTTCGTGCAGACGACGAGCGGCAGAACGACTTTTATTATTCTGTTCCTTTCATTCAATCTGTCGTCAAGAAGTCTGATGTTTCATTCAAAGAAAGATATTACCATTAAATCTAAATTATTATTAATTATGAGACATTTAATTTGAGCTGCTGCTCAACAATGATTCAGGTCAGTTTCAGTTTGTTCTGTGTCAGTTCACCAATAATCAATGAAATATTTCATTAATCAGTGAAAACATCCAATTATGAGTTTTATGGCTCTCAACTGAAAACAGGTTGTGTGAACTTTAACTTCCTGTCGTTTTAAAGACTAAAGCTCAAAGATGAAGATGCTGGAGTTCACTTCCTGTTGTCTTTCAGAGTAAAAGTCGGTCTGCCCCCCGGCTGCTCCGGTCTCAGTACTGCTCAGTTTCTTCAGATGTTTGTGAGATCCTGGACTCAGATCCTGATGTGTCCCTCTCAGGGTCCCAGGTCTCTGGTTCTGATCCGGTCCCTGGTCTGTGGATCCTCCTCTGGTCTCATTTTGTTTAGCTTCTATTGATCCCGTTTCTGTGCTCCAGCTGAGACCAGGCGACCCTCTCCGTCAGGATCAGTGCTGGGTCCGGACGTGGCTGTGGAGGCGGGTCGCCGAGGAGAACCTCTTGCCGCACTCAGAGCAGCGTAGCACCAAGGCGGTGCTGCCGGGCGGAGAGGAGGGCGACGCCGTGTCAGCGCCAACGTTTTCTGCGATGTGAGTCTGACGGTGAGCCTTCAGGAGAGACATCCGACTGAACCTGCGGCCGCACTCCTCGCACTCTGACCACACCCTCCGCCTCTTCTTCTGCACAGACACACAGGAAACAGATCAGAGAGCAGACAGCCATCATCATCATCATCATCATCATCATCATCATCATCACTGACTGAAGGTGTTTGATCATTTCATTTTGTTTTGTGATAAATGTCGACAAATCTGCAGAAACATAAACATCCAACATGTTGCTCCTCCTCACCTTTCTCCCTTTGTCCTCCTCCTCTCCCTCTTCTTCTTCTTCCTCTTCCTCCTCTTCCCTGGTTGTCAGGGGCGACGGGCAGATCGGGCCAGGCGGCTGGACGCTGTCTTGGAGGTCGCTGCCGCCTTCAGTCGCCAAAGCGGCCAGCGTTTCGTTGGCGGCGGCGTCCTCGTCCTCCTCGAGCAGCTGAGATGGAAGAGTCAGGAGACGATGAAGCATCGAGGCAGAAGAGCGACGACCCGAAGATCCTGAAGACAGAAACAGTCATCAGATTATTTATTTAGCCTCTCTACACCTGAACTTTCTCCTCCTCACAGCTTCACAACAGCCTCGTCACTTTAGTTTGATGCATCTGAGGTGAATTCTGGATTCTTGTTATTTCCCAACATCAGCAGACTGATGTGGACCAATCAGACGCAGCGAGACGAGACAAAGAGGTAAAAGCCGTAAGAAGCCGTAAACAGACAGAGAGGGAGGCTGGAATGTGGAGAAAAGACGTGTTAGTGTCTCGTATCTGCAGAGAGTTTCTGATTTTCTCTCTTTGTTGCTGCTCGGGACGCTTTACCAACCCAACATGTGTCTATTTGACGTCCTGGGAATGAGACTCAACAATCAACTGTCTTTGTGGTGCGTTCAGGAGCAGCTGGGAGAAATCCTACTGATTCTACCTTTAACTTTAATAGTCTTTGAATTCTATTAATATGACGTGAGCTTCAGTTAGCTTTGAGCACAAATGTCCTTCAGAGGGAGACTTTTTACTCTGATACTCTGAGTCCATGTCAGAGCCTGAACTCTGTTACTGTGCTGGAGGAAACAAGCTGGATCAGAACTTCTACTGTCACCAGAGTCTGTTTGTACAAGAGTACCTGAACGTCTCTCTTCAGTAACTGAGAGTGTTTTCAACAATCAGTCCACCAGAGGGCACACACACACACACACACACACACACACACACACACACACACACACACACACACACACACACACACACACACACACACACACACACACTATTTACAATGTGTGCATTTGTTGAGGGCTAAAAAACTTTTTTCATTAAATTGATTTTATTTTTCTTTGTTTTGTTGTTTGTCTTTATAGATTTCTGTTGTTAAACATGTTTAGATTTTATTAAATCGTATTTTCTTGTGTTCTGAATTCTTCACATTTTACTGTCGCCTGTTTTTAAAATAAATCTTTATACATTTATCTTAAATATAATGATGTTGTAGTCGTGCTGCAGGCCTGCAGGCTTAAAATGATATAAATATACATAAACAGCATCTGCTGTGTTTATGTTTTAAATATCTGTTTTATTTATCATATTTAACTTTTGTATCTTCAGCTCAATAATCAATATTTTCACTTCACGTTTTCTTAAATGATTTTATAAATATACTGTTTATAATTAAGTCATAATTTGTCATATTTTATTCTTATTTATCTGATTAAGAACTATTTCATTTTTCACTATTTCTTTATCCAACACTTGCTCTGCTTGTTTCTCTCTCAGGTGTCTCTGCTGATCCCGTCTGCAGTGCAGGTGAGGAGTCGGGGGTGTTGGGGCTCACCTGTGGGGCTGAGGGGGGGTCCAGGTGAGGGTCCAGGTGAGGGTCCAGGTGAGGGTCTGCTGCTGTTCTTCTGACTGTCTGCAGCCTCCTCGTCAGGAGAAAACACCTCCATGTCCTCCAGAGGAGTCCAGCGGGGGTCCTGCTGGGGGGAGGAGGGGGAGGGCTCCAGGGTCAGAGAGGGGGCGGGGACAGGTGGCACCTGCTGAGCTCCGCCCTCAGCCAGGCTCCGCCCACCACCTCCTCCATCGAGCTCTTTGATCTGCCAGACGTCACTGCACCACTTCTGACCAAAGACCTTGTCCAGGATGGGAACCCAGTCCTGAGAGACCGAGAGGACGGGGGGACGCTCCGGCTCTGAGGGGGGAGGAGGGGAGGAGGTAGGATGTAAGGAGGGAGGCGAGAGAAAGAAAGGAAGGAAGGAAAGATGTAAGGATGAGAGGTAGAGGAGGAGAGGGGAGGGAGGAAAGTGAGGATACAAGGTAGGTAAAGAAGGAAAAAGGGGAAGGAAGTTAGGAAGGAGACAAGAAAGAAGGATGAGGAGAAGAAGAAGAGGAGGAGAATTAAGGAGGTGTAAGAAAGGAGAGAAGAGGAGGCAGAAAGTGAATGAAGGATGGACGGGAGGAGAATAAGATGAAAAGATGAAGAGATTCAGAAATAAAATCATTTTGGACATTAAACAAACAAACGTCTCCTCTCGTCTCTCACCGTCTCTCTGCGTCGTCTCTTTGGACTTGGTGACCTCGGCTGGTTCCTCTCGGGCGTCCTCAGAGTCGCTGGGTGACACTGAGTCGTTCTCTGACCCTCTCCTCCTCCCCCCTGCTCCTCCTGCTCCTGCTCTCCCCTTCTCTCCTCCTCCTCCTCCTCCTCCTCCTCCCCCTCTGTCGGAGCTCTTCCCCAGCCTCTCCTCCAGCGTCTGCTGCTCTCGCTCCATCTTGGTGATCTCCAGCAGCAGGTCGTCAAACGACGCCTCCACGATCTTCGTCAGCTCGCGCACCGCGAAGTCCAGGACCTGCTCCATGACCGACTTCAGCTGGTCTGAGGAGAGACACCATCATCATCATCACTGTGAGAAAGTCCTACAGGTCAAGGCCCAACAGCACCGCCTACTGGTGCCGCCTAGGACAACTAGCAGTACAGGAGTCAGGACAAGCCCAGAAACACAGAGGAGCAGCCGGCAGTCAGCGAGGAGACCAAGCTGCATGGACTCTGTGTGTTCCCCTCACTATGTGTGTTGATGACGTATGTAAATAGTTTCTGACTGTAGTTATGGCTAATTTGTTCACTGCTGCAGCTCATGTTATTTTACATGGAAATATGTTGTGTGTTTGAGCTCAGTAGCTTGTGTCTCAGCAGAACTTAGCTGCCCTTTACTAGCACTGCAGCCACATTTGGACTGTGAATGAATGAATATTGTTAACTGAGTTTATTTCCTCTCTTTATTTTCAGACCACACACACAAACACACAGACACACACACACACACAAACACACACACAGATGTGTGTTGTACAGTTACGTAAAAGTCCAACCACCTCATTGAAGAAGTCAAATTTCTCTCCAAGTGCCTTGATTCTCTGACCGGAATCAGAGTCCATCATCTGCTGCCTCAACCAGGAATCCTTTTACAGAGGCTCGCCCTCGAACAATCACCATCATCATCATCATCATCATCATCATCACCATCACCACCATCATCACCACCACATCATCATCATCATCATCATCACCATCACCACCATCATCACCACCACATCATCATCATCACCATCACCATCATCATCATCATCATCATCACCATCACCACCATCATCACCACCACATCATCATCATCACCATCACCATCACCACCATCATCATCATCATCATCATCAGCCAAGTAAATTAACCAGTAATCCTCTCAATAGAAACATGTATTCACCTCCTAGATAACGACAATAATTCAGCAGGTTTTTGATCAGTAACTCAGCTACATCACTGAGGCCCCGCCCCCAATAAGTCATGTGACCTGCAGTCGCTCTGATGACCCACTTTCGGCTCAAAATAAATAAATAACCGCTAAAAACCGTTAATCTGATCTCATGAACAATCTGCTGCCTGTAACTGTTACACTAACTGTGTGACGTGTGTGTGTGTGTGTGTGTGTGTGTGTGTGTGTGTGCACTATGATGCAGGGACGTCCTGACAGATGTTAGAAAACACACCAACACGTCGTATCAGCAGGATTTTAAAAGTTTTATGTGTCAAGTGAAGATTGAAACTAGATCATGAATCATATCAAGACTGTAATATCTGTCAAATGATCCTAATATGATTTTTATTATTATTATTATTATTATTATTATTATTATTATTAATAATAATAATAATAATAATAATAATAATAATACATTTAACGCTTTTCAAGCCACTCCAAGATGCTTAAAACCATTCTGAAACACACTGTGCAGCACTGTTTACATTTTAATAAACTAACTGTGATTCATTAACTCGTTTGCAGTGAAGAAGAGCTTCAGAGTCAGCTGACTGAGTGATGACATGCCTGTTGTCATGGTAACCCCAGGTCCCGGAGTCATGGAGATAATTAGACACCTTCGGTTTACAGTGACGATTCTGAACATCTTCATCACAACACAACAAATCAAAGATGGCTGCAGTCTGACTGTGAAGGTCTTCAGTAAGTGTTAATGTGTTTCAGTTTTCATAAGTAATGTTTTCATTCAGTAATTATGGTTTTTTGAATCTGAACAGCTGTTTCTAAGCTAATTAGCCCGGCTGCTAACGACACATAAGCCTGGAGATAACTGAACTGCAATTATCGTCACTACATGTTCAGACCTGATCAACAGAAATATCAACAGCAGGATTTTTACTGAGTTGTCTTAAATAAAACATAATTTCATATAACATGTCATTTAACTTTTAATCTAATGTTTTTTCTTTTAAAATAAAGTATAACTGCATCATTTAAGTGGATACGTTGTGATTTATTTATGCACCTTGGAGATTAATTACCTTCCAAAACCTTTTTTTTTTTTCCTGAAGTTTTTTATTTATCTATTCAACTATATTCAACTCTGTGTTAATGTTTTATGTCTTATTTTATGTGATCAGAGGAGTCCTTGTCTTACAGTTTGTAAATCTGGATTTGAGAACAAAAGTTGAATTTGCTGAAGTGTTTATTCATCAATGAGATCTGGGATCGATTATCTTGGCTTTGTTCCTTTCGGCTCCTTGGTTCTTCAAACACATAAGTTTTTTTTATTACATAGAAAGAAATATCTTCATGTTTAATGTTTGCTGAATGAACACACAGGACAAAATAGTTAGGACTTAGTTGTAGACAGCATTTCATAAAGTTTACAGTGTGTACTAACGCAACAAGTCGCAAAATTGAGCATTTTTTAAAGGGAATCCGGCGACTTTCTCCAAAGCAGTGAAGACATGAATAAACTGACACTTTTGACAAGGCAAGAAACAACTTCATGTATTGTACTTAATGCCGAATTTACCATAAAGCACCAATGAATTAGAATTTTCCAGAGCCCTCACAAAAACTTCCTCAAGTTTCTCCTCATGATGCAACAGCTCTTAAAATCGCGGGACTTGTAAGGGAGTCATTGTGATTCATTGTTCTGCCCTTTTAACAGGTTTTATTCTGTTTTATTCATGTTTTCACGTGAACTGTGAAAAGTTTGTTGGTTGTTATTTTCAGTGTGGAGCTGATGTGTTGAATGACACTAATACAGGTTATTTCACTGTGAGGTAAGACTCATGTCATTTATTTCCTTTAATTAAACCCTGAGCTCTGTCAGCATTAAAGGGGCAGTGTGTGATTTTGAGTCAACTATTGAATATTGATTATATTTGTTGATTTGTTGAGAACAGCGGTTGAACACAGGTCCGGTTCTCCTGGTTTCGATCTCTGCCCCACCTGAACGAGCTGACAGACTCATCAATGCTCGTCCTCGCAGCCACATCTTCAACACGCAGGACAACAGAAATGAACAATCACGCCATTTTGTCGTCTCTCCATGATGCTAATCAACAGCCTGCATGTGTCAGCAGGATTCTGTCTTTAGCACCTTTAAATTCTGTCTCATTCATTTATTGTTTTCCTTGTTTGTTGAAGTTTATCGTCTCACTAGCTAGCACTGCTAACACGAGCACCGCTAACACGAGCACCGCTAACACGAGCACTGCTAACACGAGCACCGCTAACACGAGCACCGCTAACACGAGCACCGCTAACACGAGCTAGCTAACACGAGCACTGCTAATACGAGCACTGCTAACACGAGCACTGCTAACACGAGCTAGCTAACATGAGCTAGCTAACGTTAACGTCTCCAATGCTAATCACTGCAGTGAAGTGTTTGTTTCCGTGTGCAGAGCAGCTGAACAAACCCTGACACTGCTGCTCAGTGGAAAAGTTAAGAAATGTGTTTGTTGGTGTTACAGACACGCCGAGCAGTAAAACCACCTCGTGTGACTCAGTCCTGTCAGAGCTGATGACATCACTGATCCAGATGTTTCACACATCAGGATCAGATGTTGTGTTTTAATGATGTTCCTGTTATTTCGTCCACAGCCTGTTTATGATGATTTTAATTGAGCACTCGATAACAAAACGTACAGAGTCGATTCATGAACACGTAGTAAAGACTATATATATCAGAGGACACTGACTCTGTGTTTCCCTCCTTAATGACCATTAAGTTCATAATGAGGCTTGTTAAAGGGGAACTCCAGCCTGTCGTCTGAGCTGTTCTCAGATCAGCTCTGCTGTGATTAATGGCCTCAGATCAGAGACGATAACAGAGAGGACATTTGTTCTGTTTCTGTACAGACGTGTGGAGTCTGTACGAGCCGTCAGCTGCTGACAGGCGACACCGAAGTCCTCTGAGAACAAGATGGTGTCAGTTCACTGAAGAAAAGGAAAAACACCTTCAGTTCTTCTCCTTCTTTTACTGACGACACTCTCACTGTTAACTGACCGACTGTAGCTGGTTTGTAAAAGTCTTAATATAAAATATGCTCACGAATGAAAAAGTCAGGAAACCAGGAAGTCAAAATGTAATTCTGTATCTGAAAACATTTAGAGTTGAAGAGTTTGACAAACGAGGACCAAAGAAACAAACAGATGATGGATGGAGATTAATGGCTGCAGCTCCAGATGATAAATATGCTCATTATCAGTTAGTCTGCAGATTATTACCTCAGTGTGTCCTGTTTAATTATTTGTGACATGTTTCTTCTGTCTTCATCTTGTTTTGTTCGATAGTCAGAAACTATTGTAAAGTTTCTTATTTATCTCATCTGATAAACAGAAAAAGGACAAGTTTGATATTTTGTAAAGAAATTAATCGATTCATGATTCATCAACAGTTAAAATACTTATATTCTGTTGATGTCGCTGCTCGTTTCAGCTCTGAGTGTGATATGAAATCACAACACTTATTATTTCTCCAGTAAACATTAATGTTCAGACGACAGATGTAAACAAGATGGAGACGATTCAGACGATCAACAGATGAAATGCAGAACGTGAAGCTTTCCTGTTCTCACATGATTACATGTAATTAATTAAAATGTCTGAGTCTTAAAAAAGAAAAACAAGACATTCAAAGACCTTGGACTCATAATTTGGCAGTCAACTGTGACAGCATCGTTTGAAATGATGAATCATCAGCGGCTGCTCTCAGATCAGCTGTCAACTTTGATTTCACAACTTGTGTGTGCGTGTGTGTGTGTGCGTGTGTGTGTGCGTGTGTGCGTGTGTGTGTGTGCGTGCATGTGTGTGTGTGTGTAAAGCTCTGGCTGTTGTTGGCAGCAATCAACTCAAAATAATTTCCCTGAGCAGTGAAATTAAGTAAAGTTGATAATTTAATTCAGAGAGTTTCTATCTTGTGGAGTCGATGTGGATAAATCAGATAACTCCAGTATCACACATAAAGTGTTACATGCATTACAAGTGGATCACTTCAACATATAACAGCTGATAAACTCCATAAACTTATTTTAAGCAGATTTAATTAATCACATCACATTTATGCATGTCGACTCAATGTGACACTCCACTTGTCCATATGTCCATATGTTCATGTGTTCATGTGTCCATATGTCCATATGTTCATGTGTTCATGTGTTCATGTGTTCATGTGTCCATATGTCCATATGTTCATTCAGTGGGAGGGATGAGTCAGAACAACTCATGAAAAATTTATTAAATCTGATGTTTTGTTATGAATTAAACCGTTTGTAATGCTGAACTCAGTAATCGACGAGGTGATTGTCAGAGGAGTAACGATCTGTAAAGTACTCCGCTACACTGACAGCATCAGGTACTTTACAAGGGAAGAGTTTTACTCCCCAAAAACTTTTTTTTTTTTCCCATCTCCTAAAACAGACAACAGAGGGTGATGAGGCTGAAGCCTGAGCTGAGTTACTGTGAGCAGATTACTGCAGCGCTCGGTGGGATCAGACACACTCACACTTCTTCTCTTCTTTCTGAACACGGCATCACAATCTTTTGTTTTCAGAACTACAACTCTTTGTGGTGTCGTTAGATTTCAATCAATCGATTGATCAATATCTTATACTTCCTCTCCACTACATTCATTTGATTACTTTATCAACAAGTTACTCTGCAGATTCAGATTACTCAGGCTGGTAACTGTGAGGTCAGGTAGTGACGCTGTGTGACAGGATGTGACATCATCAGTGGCACATTTTTAAATCACTACTGATGAACACAAACATGAATCTGGACCCTGATGATGGTGGACTTCTGGTCAGAACTTACATGTTTCAGTGGTTCTAATCCTGCAATCTGCCTCAGGACACCAACAACAGGAGCAACGGTTCAGTTTATAATCAGCAGACCGCTGCAGTCTGATTACTGAGAGGACTTTCTGAATAAAAGCAGATTTTGAACGATGACGTAACGACGATGTAACGACACACTGAGATGCATCGAGAACCGTTTTGGTTTTGAGTCGCTGGCGGCTGAGTGGTGATGGAGTGACGACCTGTGTACCGACATCGACACGTGATAATTACATTAGATTCTAGCTTTAGTTTTGATTGGAAGTCGTTGGACTCCTGCAGGTTTCTGAGGGTGGGGGTCTCCCTCTGGTCTCAGATCTGTCTGGGGGTTCATTTAACAACTTAAACAAACAGAATCCACCTCAGCGCTCCGTGTCCTCGTCCTCCTGCTGCTCTCCATCCTTTGTTTCTGCACAGCCAGCAGACGTGGCAGTGAAAGCGTAGCCTAGTTTCCTCTCTGCAAACACTCTCTCTCCACAAAGCAGGCGACCTCTGACCCGAGCGCGTCGAGGCCGCGGCCTCATTATCTCGCTGTCTGTCGGTCCGGCTTTCTACTTTTATTACACGCTTTGCTGCACGCTCTGTTTACATGCTGACGCTGACAGCAGCAGCTCCTGGACACTTCATCACTGGGTTATTACATGTCACTGCGTCAGTGTTTGAAAGCAACTCCGGCCGTCAGAAGTGTGTGGAAGTAAACGGAGTGACTCAAAGCAGAATGCTAACTCACAGCTAGTTAGCTCCAACAAGTCTGCTCAGAAACTGGAGTTCTGCCTGTTGGGACATAAATCTGCAGGCAGTAGTCGCCTCTGGAGCTCTCACAGTGCAAAGATCAAGAATAAATCACCTCCCTGGGAAAGAAGGAGGACAAGTGACCGCCAGAGAACTGACTGTGGACAGCTGCTGGAGACAGAACGAGCAGCAAACCTCCCAACAACAGATTAAGAAAAGATTAACTTCACTGCTGCAGGACGACGTCAGACGACCAGCGAGAGGCTGAAGAGAAAACTCTACTCTTCAAACTTTGACCTTTCTGGCCTTCAACGCTAGTTTGAATGTTTTCTAGTCAGGAGTCTTGAAAAGTCTTGACTTCCACTTGAACACAGTGCAGAAGCTTCAGTCTCAGTATGATCAGATGTCAGAGTGTCATTCATCTCAGACCACAACATCCAACTGGAACCAGGACGACCGGACTGGACTCAGCTGAACGACAGGAACTCCACGTTCATTTGTTTTCATGTCTGAGCCTAAAAGATGATGTGGAGCTCCACAGGGCTGCATTCTTTAACCTTTTCTGTTCAACATCAAAAGAAAAACTAATTTCATTGATAGCTTTAATTGAGGTTCAAGAAGTTCAGTTTCTGTAATCTGTCCAGAGTGAACCCTCGTCATTAAAAGATCTCTGAAAAGGAAAATGAACCAACATGTCCGCCGACACATCGATGTATTTAACCATCTCTGTGGGTGACTCTGCTCCCAAACACAAAACAAACAAATCAATCAGTTCACCCAGTCAGAGTTCCTGCCCGGCCGGCCTGGTTCTCCCTTCTGATGAGACGCGAGCGTGTTGGACGATGCGCTATGATTGATCGTCAGAGCAAAGGCAATCATTTCCAATTACAGTCAAACTCTTCAGCTCGTCAGTGGTTTGATTTTAAGTATCTAGTTCCTCCAGAGGCTGAGGAGAACTAATCTTTTCAACAATAACAATGAAAACACTGAATAATTGTTTTTGGAGCCAAAGATTGAAAGTCGGAGCTCAGCTTCAGTCCAGAACCAGTCCAGAGTTCTTGATGCGGTCCTGGACTCGAACCTCCAGCATCTTCAGAATTAAAGGACTTCTATCTTCTTCTAACAGTTCTAACAAACTGGACGTGCAGCAGACTAACGCTGTGTTCACAGGTCTCAGGTCAGTCCTGAGGGGGACCAGGTGAGACCAGCTCTAAAATACAGCAGTTGGTTTATGCAGTTCTGAATGGTTCAGTTGTGATCAGCTGCATCATGAAGCGTTCAGACGTCTCAGCTCGTCTGTTTACTGTCGTCAGCGCTCGACCCTCACTGGTTCACACAACCTGAAGTGAAGTAGCTCACACACTTCATTATGTTTCATTTCACTACAAAATTAGGAATAATTCTGCAGCTCAGTCTCTGACAGAATGTTCTGCTTCCTCTCGCTCGACTGCCACACAAAAAGAACAACTCAGTTTTTATGCTCTTGATGTTTCAGACGTCCTTTGATCACATTAAATCTGTGACTGTTGCTTCACACGTCACTGGAACTCCTGAATTGTGTTACTTCAATATCGTTATTATTATTATTATTATTATTATAATTATTATCATTATTATCATCATCATCTGACTCTTGTGCCTCTTCTGTCGACTGTCTTATGTAAAGCTGTGAATCACGCTGTATAAATAAAACCGCCTCGTCTCATTCGGCCATCTGCTTGATTTCAGGTCACGTTCGGATATTTTGTGTTTATGTGTAGAATAAAATCCTGCTCAGGTCGGGACGTGATTGGCCGTCTCCGCTGTGATGTCACCATCTGTCCTGAGATCTTCCCTGATCATTGCGTGTCACGTATGTGGCCTGGATTTCCAGAGGGGGAGGATGGGCGAGGAAGATTTGCGTGTCAGATGTGTGTTTGCGTTCGAGTGCACAAATGTGTGCATGCATGCGAGAGAGTGCGGCGGCCTTGTTTCTCACGTGTCTCTGCATGTGTGTGTGTGTGTGTGTGTGTGTGTGTAAGCTGCAGAAGTGAAACACCCAAACAAACACACAGCGGTGTCTGACATCATCAGTCCTGCTCTCATGGATTACTGTCAGCGGATCAGCTTCTGTGTGTTGAACACAAAACCTCCACTTTCACACGCGACTCAGTCGTGATCAGATTCTGCTCACATCACTGATTCTATCAGACATCTGTAGACTTGATTAACCGACTCGTTGATCAGAAAGAAATAAAACAATCTTCCTAATCAATGAATCACTGACAAGCAGCTGAATCTAAACCCCGGCTGTTTCCTGTTTGATATCACAGTCAGTGAAGCTCTTGGTTGGTGGCCGGTGATATTTAATTACCACTAAATTAACTGATTAACCAATAATGTATTCATTATGCTGTGCATGATTTGTGTCCTGCTTTTTCGTCTAATCATATTGACATTTCTGAACTTGTAACTTTGTTGGTTTCCTCTGTGTTTACAGAAGACGTGACACACAGTTGCACACCTGCACTGTGAACTACGGAAGCCCTCAGCGGTCACAGGTCGAACAGCTGATGTCCTCCGTTACACAGACGACCAGTTTCATTCCATTTGTTTACTTGAGATCAGGTGTTTATTTATGTCACACAGGGAAATTATCTTGTTATCTCAGAAAAACTGGGACAAAAATAACACATAAAATTTAACAGAGGAAGTCATATGTTTGACCTTTGACTGTTTGGGGCTTCCATAGAAAACTCTGCAACAAAGCCACAGAGCTAATCACCACCAGTCCAGCGAGCTGATTGGACGAGCCCGTGTCGTCAAACCGAGAAAATCATCAGATTAACCAGATATATAAAGACATCGATCAATAACTAAACTAATCGGTAGTCACAGCTGTTGTGTACCTGCGCTGAGCGGTCGAGTCACAAGGCTTCACATCTACTGATCACTGAGAAATGACAGTCAGCAGATTAATCAATAATGAGATCGATCACGAGCTGCAGCCCTTCTTACTTATATGTTGCAGACGATCGCGTGACAAAACCAGAGAGTCTCCGTTTGATTCGTGACGCGACACAAAGAAAGACGCTCACGTGGCGTCTTCAGGTGATCGGCGTCCATCTTGTTTCTGTCTGTTTTCAGCAGCTCGAATACGATCAGACCAAAATGTATCGACACGATTGGTGACGATTAGTCGATCAACAGAAACGTTTCATTCATTCTCCAAGAGAAAACGTCAAACGTGGTCAAAGCTTCTTAAACGTGATGCGTTCGCTGACAGTAAGGAGTCGCTGGGTTCTGAGCAGGTGACGACGTCACTTTGATGAGTATTTCTGACATGTATAGACCAAATGTTTCATCAATCAATAGTGAGAATGATCTGTAGTTGCAGCTACAGGACTGGACGTCTGCTCGGCTCGGTCCAGATCGTCGGCTGCATTTGATCGAGACAAACTTGTCGTTCGGCAGCTCGTGTTTCCGATCCGAGACTGTGACATCACAGACTTGTCAGCGATATCCGAGTGAGCCGCCACTCGTCTGAATCCTGCCGCTGACCTTTGTGTCCTGTCGTCTTCCTTCATTCAAACATCTCAACAAAATGGACTCCCTGCAGACGGATGCCCAAAGCTTCACCTCGTGGATGAACAGTAAACGGACCTGGAGGCACTTTTCTGGTGTTTGCCGGTTGAACTGCCAGCGCAAATCATCTGCTGACGATAAATCTGACTCGACAGCCGTAAAAACAGTGAAAGACTCCGTCTGAATGTGAGAAATCACCGCCCATGCTTCATCTTTGTCCTGCCTTCGCTTCGCGCCTCCACTCTTTTCTTCTCCAGTGAAACACTGACTATGGCTCTGCCACGATGTGGGTCTGCAATCCCGTCGTCTCCTACAGTGTGTTGCTTCTTTGTCCTGGTCCCCCACCCACCACCACCACCACCACCACCTCCGCCCCTCCAGGCCTACAGAGAGGACATGTCACAGAAAGCTGTAAATCTGGTTTTATGATGCACCAGCTTCAGGATTCGAGGCGTCGTCTTTCTCTGTATTTTTACCTCCGCAGTGTGTTTGTGTTTGCGCCCGTGTTGCTCAACCAGCCACTTCTCATGAACCTGTTCTGTCAAAGTACACGCATGTGATCCGACATGACAGCCACATGTGGTATTTACGGACCAGGAGGCCTTGGCCATCCATTATAATCTCTAATATGGGGTTCACCTTCATTCTGGCCCAGTTACAGTCGTCCGGACACACTGGAGGCTGCATGACGACAGACTGAAGCTTCTTTGTGCTGCTCAACATGTCAGCAGCTCGTGAATCTGTCTGTCTCACCTGCAGGCCTCACTTTCTCTCTCTGCAGCTCCGTTTACTCATAAACCCTGAAAACGGCCTGCAGAGTTACGCAATCAGCGTTAGCGTGCAGAGACGGAGGGAGGAGTGCCGTGTGTGTGTGTGTGTGTGTGTGTGTGTGTTGTATAACGGCTGCCTACCCACGACTCGTCCTCTCTGCTCCAGGCGGCGTGTGTCGGTGTGCAGCCCGAGCTCGGTGCCCTGCCCTCCGGGGGCGTGTAGCTGCTGCTGCCGCTGCTCGGGCTTTGTTCTGCCGCCGTCCGCCCGCTCGTCCCCCGCCGCCTTGCCAGCCTTGTTCTTACCAGACACCGGAGAGCCTCCGCCGTCCGCGGGGTTGGTGCTGGCTCGGCCCCGGTTCTCCCGCGACTGCAGCTGGAGCCTAAGCCGGCGGTTTTCTTGCTCCTTCACGGCCGTCTCCAGCAGCAGCGTGTTCAGGCTGGAGCCCACCGTCTTGCTTATTTCCTGGACGGCGAGCTGAACGACTTGCTCCAGCACGGACTCCAGCTGGCCCTGGAAAAACGAAATGTACACGGCCCCGTTCATGTTTTCGCCCCCTCGTATGGGAGGGCTCTCTCATTCTTCTGTACCCGAGCCCCCAGCCCACCCCCCTGCCCTGTCTCCCCGGCGGAAAACTGGGTAAAAATCAGCCCGGGTCGCTCGGTCGCTCCGGCGGCTGCTGGACTCAGTTCCTGCGGCTGCTGCTGCTCTCCGCCTCGGCTCACCGCGCGTGTTCGGCCCCTCCGGAGGCTACCGGAGCGACCCGAGTAGAGGCGCAGCGACATTTTCCCGCCCACATGTCTTGGCCCGCGCGCTCCGTGCACGCTCGCGCTCCTGCAGTCAGACGCGCCATTTTGATTTTGAGAAAAACACACGAGTCCAGAGAGAGTCAGAACCGAGACCCCTGACCCGGACCCGGCCGAGCAGCGGGCCTCTGGTCACTACACTGGTACCGACCCACTGAGCCTCACACGGACTTCTGGACCGTACTGGACTGATATGTTGAGCTAACATGCTGCTAGCTTACTTTGTGCCTCTTTGTTTCCCTCAGCTGCCTGTTCACATGTTCACATGTTCACATGTTCACAAACAGCCTCATCTCTGTGTTATTAGATATTATAACTCATCTGAAATCACACGTCTGTTATCTTCACAGGCTGCAGTTTGCTGATGCTAGCGATCGGTCGATTGATTGATTGATTGATTGATTTTTACTTCAGCCAACAAACTTCCCTTTGTTCTCCGAATCTGGTTCAGTTTGATATACAATGACACAAAGGAAGTGGATACTTAAAGGAGCAGTCTGTAGTTTAGTAGAAATCCAAAGGTAGAGTAATAAAATGCACCATGTTAGGAGAACATAACATAACCAGCAGTTCTCAGAAGTCCCACAACACTGTGTGACGCTGGGAAGGTGGCAGGGTCCGCCACATACAAACAAAGTAAAACAGTATAAACTGTGTTTTTGTCCTTTAAGGTCAGTTTGTTTATTCAGCCGTAAAAACAAAGAGTTGGATTTTCTGTTGAGCTCGATTCTCTGTTACCTCGTGTTGAAAAATCCATAAAAATGTGATTGATCTTCATTTTTAGGACACTGAAGTTTCTGCAGATGAACCACTGGATTAATCAATAAGTCAGATGGCGTAACCAGCAGCTCTTTTTTAACAAGTCGCCCTTGGGAAGGTTGTAACGAGTGGATTTATTGATGAGTAATCATTTGCTGGCTGTACAGGTGAGTTGAGGCCGTAATAAGAATGATTTTGGTTTTTATTTATTTATGAATCTTCAGTTCTGTCTTTTCCTTCCTCACAGATCATCACTGACCTTCTGGAGGAGAGCTGCATTCATGACTGCAGACCAGATGATCGTTGTAATAATCCTTCATTAATGACTTAGCATTAGCATTTATAGCTGCTGACTTGACATTTATTGTTAGAAACACAGTCGACAACATCTCAGCTATAAGAACACAGTCGATATAGACGAGGAACAGCCGCTCACGCAGCAGAGCTTCTTCTCTTCAGCTGAAAATCCTCCGGTGTGATTTGTTGTGACCTGAATAATTCAGATCTCTCTGCGTTGGTCCAGTTGTTTCCCTGCAGCTCCACATACTGATGGATTTATTCCGGCGCTGAACTGTGTCAAATACATCTTTAAAATCCACATTTATTATCAGATAAAACATGATGTGTATCTTCAGGTTTTTTCTTCCAGCAGGAGCGTCAGCACCGTGTGACGGAGCAGACGGAGCTGCTCCACCATGTGCGTGTCTCATTACAGTCTACTACACTGTAATCACATCCTGGAGGTAACGTGTGATTACAGACACCACCCGCCCACTTCCTGCTCAGCCTCTGTCCACTCACACTCAGTAGTTTGAACAAAGATAAAACTGGATCATTAAACTCAGATCAGACACGCGGCTGAACAACCACAGACACAAACAAACTTCTGACAAAATGGCTGCAAAGCCTCCGTCACTGAACGTTCCATTTAAATTGAGAAGATGATTGAGAGAATGTGGATAAGAGAACGTTCAGGTAAACATCATCAGTGTGTCTCATATCTCTGATATATATTGTTTAGTCTTAGTCGTGTCGTCCAGTCTCTCCTGTGAACACTGAGTCTCTGAGCATCGGTCCGTCTTCACGTCTCTGTCCTGTTCTAACTGTGATGAGACTGTTTTCACTTCTGATGTTGATCTCTTCACATCTCAGACCAACAACAACTCAAACTGCATGTTTAAACTCCCTGATTGTAGCTGGATCATTTAGATTTCGCCTCAGAGATCAGGGCAGTTACACTGTGCAGTTACAGGAATCAAGTTTTAATAAATGAGAATTGTGTTAATTTAACTGGAGGGGGAACATTTCGGTGGTTTTAAAAATGGGTCAGCTTCTGAAGACAGGCAGCTGTCCAGTTTGTTGTGGTTGTGTTTACATGGTTTCCATCATGGAGGAGTGGGTCCAGATGGTCCAGCAGCTTCAGACCCGTCAGATCATCCGTATTAATGATGATGAAGGATTGTGTGTCTGAGCTGCAGTGAATGTGAACATGTCTCCTCTCTGACGGCTCCTACCTGCAGTGTTTGTGCTCATAAAATCCTGACTCATCGCCCTTTAATTGAGCATTACATCACTGACAACATCACAGCGTGTCAGCAGCGGACGGGAGGGGGAGCAGCTCCGCTTTGTGTCCGCAGAGGAAGCAGCTCTCCGCGGCTCTGATTGAACGCATGCTGCAGCAGAGGGACACTCCCCCTAAAAAATCCTGCGCCTTTACTCTGGGCAGTACGGTAACAGCACAGCGCCCAGCCGCTTCGTCAGAGGGGGCGGGGCCAGTGGAGGCGGAGTCAGTCCTTTTGTTTTGAGGAGCTGCAGTAGGACACGCCCCCTCCCCCCGCGGCCCCAGCTCCCCCTGTGGCCGGCCTTGTGAAGCCGAGAGGCGGCCTGCAGCTCGGCAGCGGCCCGCTGACTGGCTGGATGTCTGCTTGCTGCTGTTTTTTTTAAGTTTCCGTTTGCATGCCTGGTGGTGTGAAGGCAACATGTGAATGTAAAGCTGTTATGTCACCAGAGTGTGTTTACAGTACACCATGACAGCAGAGGGGAAGTGGCTTTCATCATTTCCTCCTGATTTCTTTTAGTTGGCACGAATCACTGACTTCATCCTGCAAGAAGAAACTGAAAAGTGCAGTAATCATCACTTTAACTGCACACACCCTTTAATATAAACCAGCACTGGCTTCATGTGCTGCCTTCACTTGATGTCCTGTAAACAGAACATCAGACTGTTTACATGATTGTTATTAATGCCAGTTATCAGACCTGGTGACAGTATTGATTCTGTGATTTTGAGCTATCAGTGATCACAGTTAGGTTTTCTTAACTTGAATAGAAACTTATTTGATGGAGATTCTGCTCGAAACTGAAAACTTTACCGAGGATTTAAGGATTGAAATGAAAGGTTGTATAAGCATGTGCATAATTATGTTTTTGGTGTGTTGTCATAATAAATCCATGTGTGTTGAAGCCCAATCTGCCAGAACAAGAACAAATAAAGTGTAAAACAAATACTTTTGAATGTAAAGCAAAGTAAAAATTGAGATTTTAAGGACAGTTGGGAGCTAAATAAAATACTCTTTCACCTACACTCAGGTGAAACAGAACAAAGAATTTCATGTTGAAACTGATACATGTTGTTTGAAGCCTAAAAGTTCACTGTAGCTGCTGAGCTAGCACTGTTAGCATCACTGTGTCGATGGTGTAAATCTGGTCTGAGATCAGTTAGTGATGTGTTCTCTGCTGCAGACTGTGATCACAGCAGACGAGCTGATGGAAGTCTCAGTTGCTTCAGTTGCTCAGCAGAACGCTGCAACTCTTTTACTGTGAAGCTCCAGAACTGTTCTGTGGACACTTCACCTGACTTTATCTGGAGGGAGGAGAGGATTACATTTACATCTGTGAAGTTTGATTTTTGGGTGAACTGTTCCTTTAATAAAGCTGATTTCCTACTTGGTCCTTTTTGTCCTCAAACCTTCAGCTTCATTACAAACTCAGTCAGAATCTCAAGCTTTCATTCATCCACCGTCAGACTTCCCCTGCAGGCGTCATGTGTTTTTCCACTGGATCATTTCTGATCCACCCGACCTCTCAAAACAAGCGTTCCTAAGGAAGGGCTGGTATCCAAGGCAGAGACAATAAAATGTCTGTAGGAGCAGCCTATAGGATTAGCCGCAGCAGTGGGCTGTATATACAGGCCTATACGGGCACACACGCCTCATAAAACCACCCAGGGCCCCTCTGCTGCAGGAAGAAGGCCGACTCGCTGCATCCACGTCAGCCAAAACCTCCAGTCTGGAACTGCTGCTCGAGGTCACGGCTCCTCTGTGCAGCTTTGTTTCTGCAGGATGAAACTTTAAGGACCCCTGAGGGGACGTGTGGAAGCAAAGACAACATGTCGGACGAACAAACAGCAGCAGCAGAGAAACCAGACTCAGCTTCAACAGTGTAAAGTTAAAAAGCTGTCAGCTTCATCAGGAGAGTTGCAGAAAATATGGAACCACTTCAGTGTCGGGAGGAGAGAACTGAACATTACAACACCAAAACACCTGAAACAGACGCGACAGTCAGCTGATCCCTGCTGACATTTAAACTGTACAAAGACGATTTAAGTTTCTGTAACGTGTTCCAGTCTCTTCAGCTTCATTCATCTCTCTAAATATCTGATCGTTAAGACAGCTGCGAGTTCATCCTCTAATGATCCGAGGGCTTATAAGTTCCTGTGGCATGATGGGAAACTGTCACGACTGTGATGGCACCACTAAAGGGACAGTTCACCCAAAACCTCACCTCCTCTCCTCCTCCTGATGATATAAATTCCCCCTTAAGTTACTTTATTAATTTTAAAAAATGAATCTATTTTATCATCAAGCAGAAGAGAAAATGAGACAGACACGTGCTGATGAACTTTATTTTAGTGAACCGTTTCAGTGAATCCTCCTGAGACTCGTCTTCGTGCTGACTGAACATTCACGTCCACGTGGCAGGAAGTCTTCCTATAGACTGTGTAGGTCGTGGACACGTGGCCGACGTGGACTCGTCGCTGCAGGCTGAGTCATGAAGAAGAAGAAGTGTGACAGTCTGCAGAGCTGAGTTGAACGCTGCACACCGTCTGCAGGCTGACGGCGTGTCTGGACCTGCCTCACCTGCAGCAGCATGAACACACATCAGGTTACACAACAGGTGAAACACATCTGTCACAGCTGGACTTCTCCGGAAACTCTTTATCATTCAGCAATAAAACAGAGGAAATGGTTCCCACAGGGCATTTATGAATTATTAATGAGCTGGTGAACACAAACAGCAGCGCAGACGTGTTTCTACCTCGTCAGCATTTAAACAATTTATTTTATTTCCTCTTTGCAGCAGTTTGGACTGAAGATCGATGAGTTCAGGACCAAAGATATCAGCATCTGTTCCCAGGTGAACATCTTCAAGTCCGTCTGCTCACAGCTGACATCAACTCAGGTCTGATGTGATGTCACTTCCTGCTCTGTATAAAACAAACCTGTCCATCACTGAGACAAACAGACTCCATGTTTCTACTCAAAGACAGAAAGTTCATGTAGAACATTTGCTGAATGAACAAGAAGGTCCAAATAATGCAGAATGAGTCAGAGACAGAGTTTCACAGAGTTTATAAAGTGTCTCCAACTCAACAACTCACTAAACTGACACATTTGTTAAGGGAGTCTGGTGCTGTTGTGTTACTGGTTCAGTGGTTGGATCAGTTGAAACAGACAGTGTAGAAGATGAGTCACAGCAGCAGGCAGAATGAACTGATCCACTACTGAACCAGTAACACACCAGCACCAGACTCCATTAACAAATGTGGTGATTTTAAGAGTTGTTGAGTTGAAACAAACTTTATAACGTAGTGAAACTGTGTCTGACAGATTCTGACTCATTGTGTCCTTGTTGTAAATTCAGCATTAAATGTTTCAGCTGAAGTTGTTTGTCTCCTTGTAGAAAGTGTCAGTTTGTGGCAGCATGTCTGTACCAGCCTGTCTGCTTCTGTGTCTAAAGTGCTAAAGTCTTACCTGCCAACATTGATCAGCTGTTTGAACACACTGTTTACACTGATTTCACCATTTACACTCCATTTATGAAAGAAGAAACATGTTATTGATCTAAACATGTCACATGTTACAAAGACACTAAACAGGAACAATATAGGCGACTTCTTTGTCCCCGTGGAGAAAGTCCCCAGACTCCCTTAACAAATGTGTCAGTTTAGTGAGTTGTTGAGTTGGAGACACTTTATAAACTCTGTGAAACTCTGTCTCTGACTCATTCTGCATTATTTGGACCTTCTTGTTAATTCAGCAAATGTTCTACATGAACTTCTTTCTGTCTCTGAGTAGAAAAATGGAGTCTGTTTGTCTCAGTGACGCTTATTTACATATAGAGCAGGAAGTGACATCATCTCAGATGCAGGTTGATGTCGGCTGTGAAGCACCTGAACGCTGGCGGAGCGTCGACAGAGCTGAACACCACACGACTGCAGAGTGTTGGAGTAAAACTACGATTGTGTCTGAACGTCTGTGAGAGGAAGGAAGTGATGAAGAGGAGACGGATGAGCAGATTTTCTGGACTCTGACAGGAGATGAAGAGATTTACATTAATGAACCAGATGATGTGACGGAAAATAAAAAGCAGCTGAGCTTCAGTCTGATGTCAATAACTATCAATAACTGTGATTGCAAAGAAAAACATGAAGTATTCAGATCTTTAAAGAAAGTATCACACTGTGAAAATATTCCATTACAAGTAAAAGTCCTGCATTGAGAGGTCATAGGATTTGTGCTCAGTATGAGAGGATTTAGTTTTGAGGTTTTCAGTTTCAATCCGGACACACACACGCACACACACACACTGCTGCCCTTCAACCTCGGCCCAAGGTGAAACGTGTCCATCAGCTGCAGTGTGAGCGTCGACCTGCAGGGGGAGCGAGAGACAAGAAGAGAGAGAGTAGAGAGGATGCAGGGAGGGAGGGCTGATCAGTGGTTGACTGATTGATTAATTGATAGAACTGTTAAAGAAAACGAAAAGATTATTGTTGTAAATGTTGTTGAGTTGTGTAAGGTTAGGGTACAAGTACAACACAGTAAGTACAGTAAGTAAAGTACACTACAGTCCAGTAAGTACTTGAGTAAATGTACTTAGTTACTCTGTCAGTGGCTGTGAACAAAAGTTAAAGAGGAGGTGTGATCTGTCTTTGAATAACTTCACCGACTGCTCCTCAGCCTCTCACTCTGCTCTGACCTGAACTCAGTGACTCACTCCTCCTTCTCCTTCTCCTCCTCCTCCTCCTCCTTCTCCTTCTCCTCCTCCTCCTCCTCCTCCTTCTCCTCCTCCTCCTCCTCCTCCTCCTTCTCCTCCTTCTCCTCCTTCTCCTCCTCCTCCTCCTCCTTCTCCTCCTTCTCCTCCTTCTCCTTCTCCTCCTCCTCCTCCTTCTCCTCCTCCTCCTCCTCCTCCTCCTTCTCCTTCTCCTCCTCCTCCTCCTCCTCCTTCTTCTTCTCCTCCTCCTCCTCCTCCTCCTTCTCCTCCTCCTCCTCCTCCTCCTCCTTCTCCTCCTCCTCCTCCTCCTCCTTCTCCTCCTTCTCCTCCTCCTCCTTCTCCTCCTCCTCCTTCTCCTCCTCCTTCTCCTCCTCCTCCTCCTTCTCCTCCTCCTCCTCCTCCTCCTCCTCCTCCTTCTCCTCCTCCTTCTCCTGCTCCTCCTTCTCCTTCTCCTCCTCCTCCTCCTTCTCCTCCTCCTCCTTCTCCTGCTCCTCCTCCTCCTCCTCCTTCTCCTCCTCCTCCTCCTCCTCATCATCATCATAGACTCCATGAAAGGTAAAAGATTTTCTAATTAAACTCGTCTGTCAGTCAAAGTGATTGTTGCATTCGGAAACTTTCGATTTTCATCAGGAAAAACTAAATTTATGAAAAAGTAATACTAATAAAAAACTCAGAGATAGAAAATAAGTCTGAATTTTACAATAAAGATTCAATTTTCTATCTCACAGGTTTGTAAAAAAAAAAAATAGAAAAGATTTACTTCAACAGATTTGTTCAACCAAGTTATGTTTTTGAATACGACTGATAAAGATGCACACGGTTGACACGGTCATGAATATGAGATACACTCAGTTTGGAAGCTTTGAGCTTCTGTATCAAACAAATTGAGTTGTTTGATTCATGACTGTAGCTGCTGTTCGTCATGTTCATCAGGATTTACACTGAATCCTCAAGTGTCGAGTGTTTGTTCTTCATGTCCTCAGAGACGTGTCACCTGCACCACTAGTAAAGAAGTGAAACTCTCATGCGCTTGTCGGGTTAGATGAAGATTTTACTTCTTCTTCACCTCCTTCCCTTCAGATGCTCTCCTCCTCCCCTCTCCTCTCCTCCTCCTCCTCTACCTCCTCCTTCTCCTCCTCCTCCTCCTCCTCCTCCTCCCCTCTCCTCTCCTCCTCCTCCTCTACCTCCTCCTTCTCCTCCTCCTCCTCTTCCTCCCTGGGTCTCCTGCCTGTCAGACCAGCTCCTTCACTGAGTGTCAGGGGGCTCCGTTCGTCCCGGGTCACAATCTGGTTGGTGAAGTTTTCAATGTGGCGACGGTGAAGACGGTCGGCGCCAGCGTGATCGACGTCAAGATGGTTGGAGGAGCTCAGGGGAACTGCACCTCAGCCAGGTCCAGCAGAGTACTCAGAACTGTAACTGCTGTGCAAGTAGTATACAAATACTGAAGTTGTAGTGGAGTAATATTTACTTCTTAAATATAATAAAGTTCAGTGAAAGTACCTTAGAATACCATCTGAGTGACCGGAAGTGTTCTTATTGTTGGTTCAACAAAACTCTTTAGACTCTAAATATGTGGTGGATTTGAAAATGAAATAATTTGAGATTATATCGGGTTACAGAAAATGTGTGAATCTAACATCTGTTGCTGCTGCATCAGTTTGTCTGATGATAAATTGTCTTTATTGGATATCTGGTGAACAATCACAATCTCTGTGTTTTTGCCTCTTACAGTTAGTTTATTTTTTATTTGGTGTAATGCAGATTACAGACACCAAGGTGACACGGAACAGCTGATACAAATATAGGCAAAAATAAGTAAATACAGGAAATAATTAAATTACTGTACCCGCCCCCCAAAAACATATATGAAATCACAAATTTCGTACAAATGAAATAAACTTGTACAAATCTCCAGTTTATCTTGATAAGTAGTCTCGTCTTAGTGTTTCATATGTAAACAGCCGGATTAAGTATTTGTTTTTATTTTTACGAAACACAATTCTGGTGGAAAACAAAATCAGCCTCACAGAACAAATCTTCCTTTTGTTGGACCTTGTATTACATGAGGCACAATTAAGTAAAGTTTAAGCAGCATTAAAACTTAAGTTAATATTAATATTAAGTTAATTCAGAGTTATAAACAGTTTAGTACCTTTTATGAGACTGATTTAGTAAATTTGCTATGTTTTCCCTGCTTTAAAAGTTGTGCCCGAGGTGATGTAATGTAAATTGGATCATATTATTTATCACAATTAATAATTATCCCTGATAATCATTAATTATTATTGAAAGCCAAATTTAAGCTAAAACTCTCTTTTAACGTTGCATAACCACTACTTAATTGAGCCTTGTGTAATGCAAGGCTCAATATTAATGGTGCCCCGTGTGAGGCTGTAATGCTCATTTAGATGTGGTAAAATACCAGATCTCAGCTGATATATGTTATTGATAGATAGATAGATAGATAGATAGATAGATAGATAGATAGATAGATAGATAGATAGATAGATAGATCAAAAACAGTATATATAAGATGGTATCATCAGCGTAGAAGTGAACAATGCTTGGTTGTAATATAAACAGCAGTATGGTTTCTCCACCCTGAAGCTCATATGAAACAGTCAGTGCTGATTGACGTGATGATGATGATGAGGATGATGATGATGATGAGGATCTTTCCTGTTCTTCCTCTTCAAACAGACCCAGAAACTCCCCGTGTCGGTCCTCGACTGGAGGATTAAGGTCTGTGATATAAACAGAAGGAATGTTTTTTGGGGAGCAGTAAAAGTGCCAAGATGTAGAAATACTCCATTACAAGTTAAAGTAATCGAAAATGTTTTTATTTTAAGTTCAGCAGTATTTTAAGCATCATCCGGTAAAAGTCCTGAAGTATTTTCAGCTTCATGCAGAATCTAAAACATGATAAATGTTCCCAGTCACAATTCTAATGTAATCTTTGACAGGGTTAGTTAACGCATTGATCACTTTGTAAGTTTAGAGTTTAGAGAATTTTTTTTATGTGAACTCTCAGTCTGCAGAGTAACTAATAACTACAGCTGTCAAAGAAATGTGTTGGAGTAACAGTACAGTATTACACTCTTTCAGTGAATTATAACAAAAAAGTAGTAAGAAATACATTTAAATTGTGCAGTAGTTGAGTATATGTACTAAGTTCTCCTCAACGTAATGATGTATATAAACTTTACCCAGCATCCTCTCTGGTCTCAGGTTCAATGTCGGCGCAGTGTGAGCAGTAAAATCTTTGACTCGAGTCAGTCGGTCATGAAAGAAAACAGCAGGTCTCTGTCAGCGAGCTGGAAGGTGAAAGAGTTTTAACATTTGAACATCATTAAGTCCAATCTTAAACCCGAGTACAGACTGCTGATGTCACTGCGCCTGCTGTGATGTCACTCAGGTGGGCCTCGGTATCAAGGGACTCGCCGGGGTTGCGATCGGAGGATCTCACTCCACCTCATCCACGTTTGCAGAGAGCCGCAGCAGGAAGCACAAGTTCTACTTCGTCACCCAAGACGTCAACTGCAAATACTACACGTCAGTACTCATTACTTTTGTGTAAAGTACCCAACAGTTGTCCTGATGTTCTGATGCTGCATGTAATCTGTGAAGTAACTAGTGACTAAATGTATCAAATACTTCCAGTAAAGAACTTTGTTACATTCCCTGAGATTAGTTAGTTTTTGTTTTGTATGTGGGATATTTCTGATTTTCAGGATCTTTCTTGACATCAAAACACTTGAAAGGTTTTTGTCAGAGGGAGAGGTGCATTGTGGGTATGAAGATGAATGTGTGTACAAAAAGTCTTAGTTTTAAAGGACCCATTCGCCCAGAAAGTAAAATGTAGTCCTCCTCTCCTCCTCCTGAGGATATAAAGTCAGGTGAACAGAACAGTTCTGGAGCTTCACAGTAAAACAGAGTTGCAGCGTTCTGCTGAACAACTGAAGCAGCTGAGACTTGATTTAAAACAGAGAAACGACCCCAGAAACATCAGACGTCTTTAGAGAGGGTTGTCTCCGCTGCTTGTCCACACGATCACTCTTTGATTGTTGTCAGCTGTAGGTTGGGCTTAGAAACTGAGAACTGATCTTAAGTCTTTTAAAAGATAAAAGCCTTACACAAGCAGGTTTTTGTCATTTTCTCAGAATTGAATGATGATGCTGAGTTTTGGACTGAATATGTGACGAACGGATGTGTTGGACATTTGGGACTCTTCTGAAACACCGACACTTTACTGGTGAGGTGGCCAAACTTTGTTCAAGCTGGCTTGTTTGTTTGTTGATGGTACTTTGCTGATGTGTTTTTTTATCTAGAAGTGGTTTTAGAATCAGGAGAATCGAAGCTTTCCGACGATGTTTGGAGTGACTATACACCTTGATTGATGTGAGTCAAGGTGTTGAACCAGCCGGGCGAAGCTTCATCGGCAGGAAGGACTTTTTGGAATCCACATTCCTGATTCCAGATGAACTCCATGTCTTCTGTTCTGCAGGTGAAGGACAACCCCATCCTGAAGTCCAGTCTCCATGATGCCATCAGCGACTACATCCGTAAAAGTGCTAAGCCGCTCCGCTGCCCGGCGGGCTGCAAGATCGGCCACCAGAACCAGAACTGTGCATGTCGGTGCAAAGGACACCGCACGGTCAACTCCGACTGCTGCCCTGCTGAGCCCGGAGTGGCCCGCATGAACGTGATGGTGGTCCGAGCCCAGGGGCTGTGGGGCGACTACTTCTCCAAGACGGACGGATACGTGAAGGTTTTCTATGGGAACCAAGGAGCCACGACGCCGGTGATCTGGAACAACGACTTCCCCTCCTGGAACCACCTGGTTCGCTTTGAGACGGTCAACCTGCGGCACAGGACGTGAGTCAACACGGTCTGACTTCAGATAATCTCTGATAAATCATCTTCAGTAGAGATGCAACTGCACGTTATCAGTCTCACAACGGTGCTGGCAGAGGCAGTGGTCATTCAAAGGTTTGAGGTGCAGCGCTCGTGAATACAGAGCTAAAAGCAGAAACGAGCCCCGTTAGACAGGGGAACTGTTTCCTGTTTTTATGCTAAGCTAGGCTAACCAGCTGCTGGCTGTAGCTTTATACTTATGATGAAAGAGAGGAACCATTCTGAACATTCAACTCAAGCAAGAGAGAGAATTTAGATTTAAATCTCTTTGGGTGATTATCAAACCTTTTCCAGGTCATGATGTTGATGATGTCACACATCTGTACGTTTCCTCTGCAGACCGATCCGTTTCGAGGTTTGGGACCGGGACAGCCGCTGGAACGATGACCTGCTGGGGAAGGCGAGCCTCATCCCGACGACGGGCCGCAGCATCAACAAGAAGTTTCCTCTGAAACTCGGCTCGATGTTCATCCAGACGTCTGCTGTGTGCGCTCTCAGCCTGCAGGGGTCGCTGTGCGAGCAGTACGCCGCCACGCTGACCTACGAGGGCGTGATGGGATACGTGAAGGCTGATGAGGCTCACGACAGCTCCTTCATTTGAATAGTTTCTCATTCAGATCAGACGTGAGTGAATAAGCCCGTCCTGGAGCCTGCAACAGCCAACCAGTCACCATCCGTCTGGGATGATTGACACGTCATGAAGCCGATGAGATTTTAAATCTGTGAATATATGATTGAATAGATTTTAAAGCCTTCAGCTTACGCAACTTGTTGTCCTGATATGCATTTAGCTCTTTGAATGGTCTGATCTTGTGTCAAAACAGTAATGAGTTCACTGCTGTTGCTCTCAGCAGGCTTCTTTTGAAATATTTCCTCAGTGTGAAGTTTATTTTCAGCGATATTGTTATTAGATTTGAACCTGGACGTGTCAGACTGCATGATGTGGGCTCATTGTGTTGCTGACAGGAGCAGCTGGTAACACTTCAGGAATGTGAGGAGACGTCTTCATGCTTTGTTTTTTTATCTGTTTTAAATTATCACATAAACCAACAAATATGTTACAGAGAGAAAATATATAATATCTGACTTACAAACACAGTTCTGTCACTTCTGTGCAGTGATATTATTACAGCTGATCTTTATATCCTCCACAGATCAGTCGCTCGCTTCATCTTACAGACACCAGTTCAATAATTCACCTCCGACCTTTGAAGAGGTCACAAAGTTCTCATCAGATGAAAGTTGTGAGTCCGTCGCTCACCAGCTGTCAAACAGA
Organism: Acanthopagrus latus; assembly: GCF_904848185.1. Taxonomy (NCBI): domain Eukaryota; kingdom Metazoa; phylum Chordata; class Actinopteri; order Spariformes; family Sparidae; genus Acanthopagrus; species Acanthopagrus latus. The sequence continues at coordinate 24,692,206 of NC_051061.1, forward strand.
AGCAGCCATGTTGTGTCTCCGTCCTGCCGGCTGATACTGGTGTGTTTGTTTCCTTCATGTCGCTGCCACAACATGAAAGTGTCTCCACCTGTCTGTGTTCAGTCTCCACCTCCACCACCGCAGGACGGAGCCCACAGCGAGCGCTCCCGGCACTGAGGCCGTAGAAAAATGATGATACAAGTTTTGAATGATAGTAAAATATTTCATAGTGGAGCCGCCTGGCTGAACTGAGGCTGTTCATCTTTGATTTTTTATTATTATTTATGATTATTGTTTATTACAGAGCAGCAGCTCTGATCGCAGCATCAGTGCTGTTACTACAACGACAAGAGACGAGCAAACTGCTGCTGTCAGCACCGACTTCAACTGTCACAACACACTGCTGACTGTGTAACACACACACACATGCAACCACACACACACACACACACACACACACACACACAGTGAACTGTCAGTTCTTCGCTGCTGATGCAGAAAAATATTTGCACGAGTTGTTTTTTTTTTTTGCCAGAAACACTAAGAACCTGTTTTGCTAAAATAATAATGATGTTAAATTATTGTTGAATATTTAATGTTGATCTGATCTGATGACGTCATGTTGGATCCATATTAGTACCTCTTACCTGGACTGAGGTGCAGTACTGGAGTAAATGAACGCTGTTACTTGTCTCCAGGCTCACGCGCTGCTGCCCCCTGCTGGCAGGAGGCGACACAGCTGCAGAGGCTGGACAGGTGAAGTGAACGTGTGAGTGTCTTCATGTGAGTCCGGGGATTATAATCCAGTTATCATATTTATCATGATTTATTGTCTTCATTTTGTTTGGACACACTTAAGATTAAATATGAAACAGAATAAGAGGATAAAGATGAGAGGAGGAGGAGCTGAAGCAGACCGTATTAAATCTTCAGTCAGAGGCTCAAACTGTTTCTGTTGACATGTCTGTGATTTCAGAGCCTCACATGAGGAACAAGACATAGTTCAGATCCAGGATCAGGTTGGTTTCAGGCTGCTCAGAAACAGGAGATGACTCCTGCCCTCTGAAGATGTTTGAGTGGATGATAATTCAGACTGTTCTGGTCCTGTTGGACCTGAAGGACGGACCAGACCTGCTGAATTATTGATGAGACATGAGCTCACATTTCCTTCACGATCAGTTGAGAGAAACACAGAGAGTCTGTCCTCAGACGTCTGTCTGCTCTCTGCAGGCTGAACACAGACGATGACGACGTCGCTCTTCTGTCTCAGCGTTCAGAGAAAGATCTGAGGACGGACTGGGAAAAAAAGAAGGAGGGCGAGGACGAGGGTTTTCCTCCGGGCGTCCAGCCAGCCGGAGTTCATCTGAGCCATTAAAAGTCCATTTAAGATCTCAAGGCTGCGTTTAAGAGCTGCTGCCTCATATATCACTGTACACACACACACACACACACACACACACACACACACACACACACACACACACACACACACACACACACACACTGTACACACACGCAGGAAGTCCAGAATGTTGTCAGATTAAGAGCTGTTTATGGATCTGTCTGGGAGTCCAGCTCAGACCTGACTGAGTCCTGGTCCAGGATTAGGTCCAGGATGAGGGTCCGGTCTGGGGTTCAGGGCTCTGAGCAGGTCAGGTTTCAAGCAGAAGGGATCGAACCTGTGACCTTCATGTTGATGGAGTTTTATTTTCATCCAGGTGTGATCCAATAAACGATCACAGTGAATTACTGAAGCTGTGTTTCCATAATGCAGGATGGTAAATATGTGGAATATCACAGTAAACAGAGGAGACTTTGAATATATATATATATATATATATATATATATATATATATATATATATATATATATATATATATATCTTTACAACATATATAAACTGTTGTGGATTAACTACAAGGTACATGCTAACGACAAGCTAACATGCTTATGAGTAATATGCTTAGGTAAACAATGAAACACAGTACATTGCTGTAAATTGAATGTAAATGTGTTTTTATTTACAATAACTAGCAAATAATTATGACATTTCTGTAATTAAATGTTTCATCAGAATATTGTATTTCCACACATAGCGCCTGGATGACTCTAGAAACACAATACATCTCTGAGACTTCCATTTGTTTTACTGTAAAATAATTACAGAATCCTCCTGTGAACCATGATACTACTGTATATATACTCTAATACTAGTGTATATATACTCTAATACTACTGTATATATACTGTCACACTACTGTATATATACTCTAATACTAGTGTATATATACTGTCACACTACTGTATATATACTCTAATACTACTGTATATATACTCTAATACTACTGTATATATACTGTCACACTACTGTATATATACTCTAATACTAGTGTATATATACTGTCACACTACTGTATATATACTCTAATACTAGTGTATATATACTGTCACACTACTGTATATATACTCTAATACTACTGTATATATACTCTAATACTACTGTATATATACTGTCACACTACTGTATATATACTCTAATACTAGTGTATATATACTGTCACACTACTGTATATATACTCTAATACTAGTGTATATATACTATGATACTACTGTATATATACTGTCACACTACTGTATATATACTGTGATACTACTGTATATATACTGTCACACTACTGTATATATACTCTAATACTAGTGTATATATACTCTAATACTAGTGTATATATACTATGATACTACTGTATATATACTGTCACACTACTGTATATATACTGTCACACTACTGTATATATACTGTGATATTACGGTATATATATGTGCTTCTTTGTCGGTCTGAAAAGATAGCACCGCGCTAGCGTTAGCATTAGCATTAGCACAGAGTTTTTACTGGCAATAAAACATAAAAAATACACAGACACAAAATATACAAGTACACACAGCCAGCCCAACTCCCACTCAGCTAATAAGACAGTTATCATTCATTTCACCCAGACACTATTAACTCTGCGGTGGATGTTTCCCGGGTCTGAGGACCACCCACAATCCTTTGCTCCGTTACTAAGGACAAATTACGCAGATGGCGTAGTCCCATTCAGCTATACTGCTGTATATATGCTGCCACACTACTGGATGTAGAGCAGTGGAGGACATCTGTGCACCTGTAAACTTCAGGTGTTTCTCCTGTTTGAACCACAGCAGCAGATTTTGGCCACGCCCCATTTCCGCCCCTACAATTTTCCCACCATTTTAATTTTTTTTAACAAACACAATTTCATTGATTTTCACCAAACTGTGTAAAACCCACATTTAGGTGGTTTTAAATCAAGGTGTGATTTTGTGTTTGGATATTGATTATTATTTGTCTGTGATTGGTTATCTAGTTTTGAAGGCGTGGCCTGATGTTCCTAACAGGAAGTTACTCTCCAGTGTTTCTAAACTTCTGAAAGAACTTTGCACATGATTTGAGTATTTCTGCCCTCTAGTGGTCATTTGGGAGAAATTCTATAAGCCTGTGTGATTCCTACTTTTGTTTCCATTGGTTGTTTTAGTCATGTGACATGGTGATGTCATTGTGCAGGAAGTCCTTCAGGTGTGTGACATGAGGCCTGAGCAGCTGACTGATCCTCCCCTCCTGTAAGATTAATTTACATTTTACTGTAAAACTGCCAGAGTTTATTGAGTGAATCCAACATCAGACAGTAATAACCTCTCACCTGCAGGTGGCGCTACACTCAAATCAAATGTAACTGACTCTGCTAACAAACCACATCAGTAGTTTGAGTGAAATGAATCATCGTTTAGTCAGAGTGCAGGAGGACGGCTGTGATCTGTATATATCTATATCTATTCATCTCTAACACATCATCATCATTATTTATTGATCAGAATCTCCAAAGTAACTTCAGTCATCAATCGAGTGTAGTGGAGTAAAAAGCACATTGTTAATTGTAGTATGGACCAAAACTGCCAAAATCAAAAAATATGAAATAAAAGACAATTAATAGATAAAATGCTATTAAATACAAAAAAAAATAAATGTAGGTATCAATTTCAAAAAAGTGATATCACTTCCTTTATTTATTTGCCTTTGTGATATTAATCTCCTCATTTAAACTTGTATTTATTTGCATTTTAGCCCATTTATTTCCCAAAGTAATTTATTGATGCATTTTCATTTCACATTGTTTTTTTTTTTAATACATTTCTGCTTCATCATGCTGAAGATGGGCTCTTTTAAACTGTGTCATGAATGAAAACAAAACAGTTAAACATGAAGAATGAAATGAGAATCTAATTAAAGAGTAAATAGATCTGTAAATGAATATGGAAGCACATTTAAACAGAAATATGGATGAATGTCACATGTTAAGTAATTAATATTCATTTTTGGAGCATTTCATTTATCTAACATACTTAAAAACATTTTTGAGACATTTATGTGTTTTTCATTTTGTCAGTTTTAGTCCTCCATAGAGTGGAGAAAAAATATATTTAGAATACAACATTAACACGTTTTAATTTGTTCCAGAATTTAATGATGGTTTAGGCAGTTTTAGTCCTCCATGATGGTAAAATGAACTTGGAGTATAAATATCATAATGTATATTAAAAAATATTCAAGTAAACAAAGTACTTGTGTAAGTTAATAAGTAAATGTACTTAGTTACTTTCCACCATCAAATTAAAGCACATACATAATAAATATGATGTTAAATATATGTGTGATGTATTTATACAGTGCGTGTCTGTATTTGACATATTTAAGGACAGAATGAACAGACTGTCTCCTCCCCCTCCTCCCCCCTCCTCCCCCTCCTCCCCCTCCTGATCCTCATTCACCTGAACACTCTCACCTCCTCCCTGCTGCTGCTGCGGAGAGAGAGAGGGGAGGAGGAGGGGGAGGAGGGGGAGGAGGGGGAGGGGGAGGGAACAGGGCGGAGGAGCGGAGCGGAGCGGAGGGGGGAGGGGGGAGGGGGGAGGCAGCAGCAGGTAGAGATGGCGGGTGGAGAGAGTTGACGCCTGCGCACTGACTCTCCATCCCCTCCGCAGCGTCCCCCCGCTCCCCCTCCCCTCTCTCTCTTTTTCTGCAGCATCAGTACCACACTCCCGCCCCCCTCCTCCCTCCCCCCGCCCTCTCTCGCCCTCCTCCCCCTCTCTCTCTCCTGGTCGCCGTTCTGCCGGGCTGCTGCTGCTTTGCGCGCTGCGGGGCCACACTGCGACCGCACCGAGGAGGAAGAGGAGGAAGCCGCGGACTGAAAGGGGGGCCAGCCTGAGCCAGAGCGGCGGAGAGGCACGATCTAAACCAGCTGCAGCAGCAGGAGGAGGGCTCGAACGCGCCGTCAGCGCTCGGATAAAAAATCCCGGAGCAGAAGCAGCAGCAGCAGCAGAAGGCGGAGACGCGTCACACCGCGCTCTTCCTCCCTCCATCACCGTGTCCGCTGCTCAGGGGAAGTGAAGAGGAGCTGAGCACGAAGAGGAAGAGCTCTCGTTGGGGGATCTCGGAGCGCAGAACGACGAACGGCGCGGTGTGTGAAGCCTCCCCCCCTCCCCTCCCGGACCAGGGCCGATATACGTCTTCTAGCAGCGCGACACGATGAAGGACCGCACGGCGGAACTGCGAAGCGTAAGAAACCTTTTCTCTTTATTTCATCCATGTTGGCCTCCATGTCCCCTCCTCCTCCTCCCCCTCCTCCTCCTCGGCCTCCTCGCCGCCTCTCCTCCGCTGCACCGGGCCCATAAAACCCGCAAACAGCCACATTAGTGCGGTGTGTGTGTGCGTGTGTGCGTGTGTGTGCGGAGGAGGAGGAGGAGGCTGAGCTGCGGCTCCGTCTTCATGCTGTGAATACAGAGTGATGAAGAGCTGCAGAGAGGAGCTGATGGAGGCTTTTCTCCCACATTTCATTGATCGGTGTCTCGGTGTGCGGGGATGTTCGGTTTGTTGTGCGGGGCGCACCGGCTGGAGGTCACGCTCTCCTCCTCTCCTCCTCTGCGCCTCCATTTTCTCTCTTTTCCGCCTCTGATCGCTGATAATCACCGATCTGTGCGCGCGGCTCGCGGCTGCAGACGCAGAGGCCCCGCTGCTGCGTGCATGATGGGAAAAAAACGGGGTTGGCTTCAAGTGATAATTAAATAAATAAATAATTAAATGAATAAATAAATAGATAAACGCTCCCATCCATGCTAATGTGTCCGTGCATGCCTGGATGACCTGAGGAGGAGGTGGAGGAGGTGGAGGAGGTGGAGGATTGGACTCTAAACGAGCCTCCAACCAGAATGCAGTGATTTTTCCTCCGAGGCCGCAGCCCGCGCGCCTCCTCCCCGGGAGAGCCGCGTGAGTGTGGGAGCGTCAGTCCCGATCAGGAGCATCGATCCGCGGCTGATGGATGAATCAGGAGCGGAGGACGCGGCGGCTTCATCTGCCGCTCCTCGCGCTCCTGTGGGGTGATAGTGAGGAGAGGGAGGGGGAGGAGAGGGGGGAGGGGAGGGAGGGGAGGGAGGGGGTCTCCTCAGTGTACCACAGCCTCACCCATTTTATGACCGTGCGGCTCCGCAGCGGGTGAGAGCCGTGCGGGGGGTTCACCGCGTGTGCGGTGCGATTTTTTTTGTCGAGCGAACCGCTGATGGAGGCGGTTTGGGCGGATTGAGGTGGGATTTTTTTTTTTTGGGTGGAGGGGGGTGACGGAGGGGTGACGGAGGGGGTGACGGAGGCGGGGGGGGCATCAGCTGCTCAAACTCTGCAGCAGCTCCACGCGCCTCCCGCCGCCACCACCGCCCGGGTTCAACCGGGTTCGCGTCAGGTTTAGACGAACTGAACACTCATCCATCACACCTCCATCACACCTCCACCCGTCCATCCATCTGCACATCTATCTATCTATCATCTGATTGATCTGTTGGATCTCTTTTCATCTCATTGTTTCCTGTCGTTTCTCTCTGACTTCTAAATATCAGATACTATTGATCACAGCCTGATCAATAAATCAGCAGCTGAACGTGTGTGTGTGTGTGTGTGTGTGTGTGTGTGTGTGTGTGTGTGTGGAGCACCGCCTGGAGTTTACCGCACTGCTGTCCATCCTCTCCTCCATCCTCTCCTCCATCCTCTCCTCTGTCTCTATCAACTCCTCATCGTTTTCTCTCTCATCCCTCCATCCTCATTTTAGCCGTCCTCCGTCCTCTCCACCTTTTCTTTTTTTACTCTCCATCCTCCTCCTCCTGCCCTCTTCTTCCTCCTCTCTTTCCTCTGTATTCTCCTTTCCGTTTATCACCTCTCTGTCCCTTCTTTTCCTCCATCTTTACTTCCTCCATCCTTCTTGTTTCCATCATCCACCTATCCTCCACCCTTCCTCTCCTCATCCACCCGTCTTCTCTCCTGTTTTCTTTTCCTTTACATCTTCACTACTTCATGATCTTCTGTTTCCTTCCCTCATGTCACATGTCCTCTTTCCTCCATCCTCCCTCCATCTTTTCCTCCGTCCACATCTTGTATTTGTGTTTCCTGTCATGTGACTTCATCGTGACCTTTGACCGCAGCTCTTTTAAACAAGCTGGTCTTCTTCTTCTTCTTCTTCTTCTTCTTCTTCTTCTTCTTCTTCTTCTTCTTCTTCTTCTTCTTCTGTGGTTTAATGTGACTGGATAATAAACTCCGCCTGCTGTTTATCTCCATCAACCAATCAGATTCATGTTGACACGACAGTCAGTCAGGAAGAGTTCATCTAGTTTGGTCAGAAACTTGATGCGTGTTTATGTCAGCTCTCCTCCATCCACCTCCCCTCCTCATCTTTCCATCTCCATCCATCCATCACTTCCTCTTTCTCCTAATCCCATCCCTTACTCCAGCTCTCCATCTCTATTTCCTCCTCCCATCCCCCATCCCTCCATCACTTCCATCTTTCCTGCCTCCTTCTCTCATCTCTTGTTCCGTCTTCACCCGCCTCACTCCTCCATCCTCTCTCTCTCTCTCTCTCTCTCTCTCTCTCTCTCTCTCTCTGCACACGTTCAGTCAGTCTGTGTGAAACAGACACCACAGAAGAAGAGTGCAGTCTTTGATGAATAAAGCTCGTCGCTCCTTCGGTCAGCGTCCTTCTCTCCCACTGTCGGCCATGTTGGAAGATCACTGGAGTGAAATCCGCCTCACGTAATCCTGCCGGTAACAGATGCTGCTGTATCATGCAGCAGCAGCAGCAGCAGCAGCAGCAGCAGCAGCAGCAGCAGCAGCAGCAGCAGCAGCAGCAGCTTGGTAGTAATAATTATATTTTTATGTAATCGTCCACATCACAGTGATGCTGGCTGCTCTCCTCCTCCTCCTCCTCCTCCTCCTCCTCCTCCTCCTCCTCCTCCTCGCTGCTGCTTCAGCTCTGAATCTGAGTGACTGCTGTGAGTGAATGAACCCTGCAGATACACAGAATAACTCTCAGTGATGCTCCTTTAAAGTGTTCCCATCACATCAGACACGTTTGCATCATCGTCCAGCCTCTTCAGACTGAGGCTGAGGCAGCGTGGTGAGTTCAGGGCCTGTTTGTAAATATGAAAGCTACAGATTGAACATCATACATCAGATGAATTTAGTTTCCTACAACATGCAGAAATATTGCGTCTTCTCTGTGATCCTGACGGAGAAACGCTGCCTCATTGTTCCACCTGCTGCAGGAAATGCTTCGTCACGTCAGAGCGGACGCCTCTGCAGCCGCTCGTCCTGCAGGTTGACACTTTCATGTTTGTGAGACGTCTGAACGCGTTGAATCTTTCGCTGTGCAGCTCCTGACGGTCCGAGCTTAAAGATGCTGAATGTGTAACACCAACGTCTCCTCGGCGGTGTGCACCACAGACACTACAGATGGCTTTTGATTCAGATCTGGTTCCTCGTGCTCATGTTTGGATCAGATGATATCTGGGGTCTGCGCGGCTGTAACGGTTTGCTTCCTGCAGATTTTATCATCTGCATTAACTGTTGGACTGTGTTTATGTCTGATGTGTTTTCATCACAAGTACGTTTACATTCATAGAATGTAACCAGAAGCAGCAGTAAACCAGTATGTTTGTGTAAAAGCGATCTGATACAAACGGATCTGAACCGCAGTGTTTGAGAGGATTTATTGCAGACAGCGATGTTGCTGTGAAGTTTATTGTTGGCCTGTGACACATCGTGTCTCTGTTTGTATCAGCCGACAGATTAAAGGTGAGAAAATGAGTTTCAAACATTCAGACATGATGGACAGAATGTGAACACACCTGTGTGAAAGAGACATCTGCTGAAGTTAGCATGCTAAGCAGCTAGCCCAGGACCTAAAACCCTTTCTCTGCATGGCTAAATGAGCTAACAGTAACTAAAGTCGCTGATGTTTAACCAGAATGTACTTAGCAGCAGTTAGCAGCAGTTAGCAGCAGTTAGCAGCAGTTAGCGGTTACTCAGCTGATACTCAGTTGTGACATGTTGAACCTTTAATATAAGAAAGTTTTACTTCCTGTTATCAGAACCAGGATTGGACCCACAAGTCAGTTATTTGTTGTTTTTATCACAAAGACTTTGTTCGTATCATGGAAGACGCCGAGGTCGTGTTTAGATTGTCAGGATTATTGTGTGTTGTGGTTTCACGGCTGCGTCTGGTTTGTTTGACTCAACGTGTTCAGATCAGTCAGATCAGACAGGTGATGGAGCGCTTATCTTCTGTTAAATCGTCATAAAACTGAACAGAGTTTGGTTGGTAGCTGATCAGAAATGTTTCACGTGGGCGTGTTTGTGCTGCGACTGAAGGACTCATCATCTGCAGATACAACCGTCACTACACCTGCTTCTGAATAATGACAACCACAATAATAATAATAAATCTGAGATGTGTACGTTTAATTTTAGTGCTAAACTTTTATTTGTTGCTGGTGAATGTTTACTTCCTGTTCTGTTCAAATGGAGACAAAGAAGGGAATTATTGCTCAGCTGTGTGTGTGTGTATGTGTGTGTTTGTGTGTGTGTCTGCACCATATCCCATTTCACTCTCATTGATTAGAACAGGAGGGGGCGGGGTTAAGTGGGGACATAATTCACCCTCGTGTGGGTGATTGAAAAAAAATCCATGTGTCACTGCAGCTCACACACACGCACACACACACACATACACGCACACACGCACACACACAGACACACGCATACACGCACACACACACACACACACACACACACACACACACACACAGACACACACATACACAGACACACATTTGCAGTTTTATAAAACAAATCATTTGATTTCACTGAGAAAATGTATAACAGAATGAAGCCTCCTGACTGGAGATCTTTTAAAGTGTCTTCTTCTTCTTCTTCTTCTTCTTCTTCTTCTTCTTCTTCTTCTTCTTCTTCTTCTTCTTCTGTGGTTTAATGGCACTGGCTGGGGAATAAGCTCCGTCTGCCGCTTATCTCCATCAACCAATCAGATTCATATTCACACAACAAACAGCGATCAGTCTATCATTCAGAACAGTTCATCTAAAAATGGTCACATTTTGAACTAAGTTTGGTTGGGAACTCCTCTGAGCATCCAAAATGGAAGACGAGCCGTATCAGATATAAATTGTAAACGATCTGATAATAATATAAGAAACAGTGACAGGAATGATTTTCCATGACTTTTATATGTGATTGTTTCAGGACATGTTGTTGGAAATATTTTCATACTTTTATTGAAATAATATTTTAAATGTTTTTACATGTGATGGAGTATTTTTACAGTCAATAACAGTCAGTTCAGTAAACAGATGAAATCAAACTGTTTCTTGTTTGTTTATGTTGAATTTAATATTTCTCTCTTGGTCACGTCTCTGTGTTTCTGGTTCGGGTTGGAACACTTGTTCTAGTCGCCTTGACTGTAATCTCTGAGTTCTCCTCCTGTCGGATCAGAACCGAATCTGATGTGAGTCCAGGTGTTTATTCCTCCAGACAGTCTGGATCTGCAGTTTACTGACGGGCTGAGCAGCAGAACAGAACCGAGAGAGTCCGACTGTCTGTGGTTTGTTCTGTGCTCCTGGAGGCAGCAGGTGTGTGTGTGTGTGTGTGTGTGTGTTCGATCCAGTGTTTGTTTGGCTTTATTTACCCAGACACAAACACACACACACACACACACACACACACACTCGCACACAAACACACACACACACCTGCTGCAGACCGACGCCCTGCTGCTGTCAGCTCCTCTCTCTTTGTAGCTCCTTGCTCAAGGGCACCTTGACACCAGCAGTCTGACACTTCCTGTGGTTTGAGCTTTCAAATTAAAGTTATTCTTTAGTTTCTTTATTCTGAAACAAATTAAACATTTACGTCATCACTAAAAACAAAAAGCTTCGTGTTTACATTTTCCCCACAGATCTTTGAAACTTTTACACCATCTGCTTTATTTTGAAAGCAACCCACACTTCCTGTAAAGATAGTATGATGTGATGAAGTGACTGTGGACGTGTGGTTAGCATCTTTTAGCTAGTTAGCATCCTGTCCTGGATCTGCATGATGTCAGGGAGCCTGCCGTCTTTATCTGCTGGCTGTTTGGTCTGAAGTCAGCTTTGTATTTTCAATGTGTTGAAGAGTTAAACAGTGTGACGACGCAGCTGAAGCTGCCAACAGTCTGCAGGTCTGTTGAACACTGTGCCGGAGGAGATAATCATCATGTAACATCGGTCGTCCCTCAGCGCTCCTCACTGTGAAACACGTTTGGTATTGTAATTGTGTATTTTGTATTAATGCTCTCTGCTCTTCCCTCGCTGTTCGTCAGAATTATTATCATGAGACTCAGTTTATCTTCTGAATTTCAAATATGAAAACAGCTGAGAACACGTTTCTGACTGCAGGCTTGATGCTAATGATAGCTAGCTCACCAGTGTGTGTGTGTGTGTGTGTGTGTGTGTGTGTGTGTGTGTGTGTGTGTGTGTGTGCCCATGGCCATCCTTCAGCCAAGTCAAGGGCGAACCACCATCACTGCCGGCACACACACGAGGTCACTTTCACATCCTGACGTTACTCTCTGCTCGTAGAGTTTGTTCTCTACTGTTATCTAACTGTTCTCTAACTGATCTCTACTGTTCTCTAACTGTTCTCTAACTGTTCTCTACTGTTCTCTAACTGTTCTCTAACTGTTCTCTACTGTTCTCTACTGTTCTCTAACTGTTCTCTACTGTTCTCTAACTGTTCTCTAACTGTTCTCTACTGTTATCTAACTGTTCTCTACTGTTCTCTAACTGGTCTCTACTGTTCTCTAACTGTTCTCTAACTGTTTTCTACTGTTCTCTAACTGTTCTCTAACTGTTCTCTACTGTTCTCTAACTGTTCTCTAACTGTTCTCTACTGTTCTCTAACTGTTCTCTAACTGGTCTCTACTGTTCTCTAACTGTTCTCTAACTGTTCTCTACTGTTCTCTAACTGTTCTCTAACTGTTCTCTAACTGTTCTCTACTGTTCTCTAACTGTTCTCTAACTGGTCTCTACTGTTCTCTAACTGTTCTCTAACTGTTTTCTACTGTTCTCTAACTGTTCTCTAACTGTTCTGTACTGTTCTCTAACTGTTCTCTAACTGTTCTCTACTGTTCTCTAACTGTTCTCTAACTGATCTCTACTGTTCTCTACTGTTCTCTAACTGTTCTCTAACTGTTCTCTACTGTTCTCTAACTGTTCTCTACTGTTCTCTACTGTTCACTAACTGATCTCTACTGTTCTCTAACTGTTCTCTAACTGTTCTCTACTGTTCTCTAACTGTTCTCTACTGTTCTCTACTGTTCACTAACTGATCTCTACTGTTCTCTAACTGTTCTCTAACTGTTCTCTAACTGTTCTCTAACTGTTCTCTACTGTTCTCTAACTGTTCTCTAACTGTTCTCTACTGTTCTCTAACTGTTCTCTAACTGATCTCTACTGTTCTCTACTGTTCTCTACTGTTCTCTAACTGTTCTCTACTGTTCTCTAACTGATCTCTACTGTTCTCTAACTGTTCCCTACTGTTCTCTACTGTTCTCTAACTGATCTCTACTGTTCTCTAACTGTTCTCTACTGTTCACTAACTGATCTCTACTGTTCTCTAACTGTTCTCTAACTGTTCTCTACTGTTCTCTAACTGTTCTCTACTGTTCTCTAACTGTTCTCTACTGTTCACTAACTGATCTCTACTGTTCTCTAACTGTTCTCTAACTGTTCTCTACTGTTATCTAACTGTTCTCTACTGTTCTCTAACTGTTCTCTACTGTTCTCTACTGTTCACTAACTGATCTCTACTGTTCTCTACTGTTCTCTAACTGTTCTCTACTGTTCTCTAGCTGTTCTCTACTGTTCTCTAACTGTTCTCTACTGTTCTCTAACTGTTCTCTAACTGTTCTCTACTGTTCTCTAACTGTTCTCTAACTGTTCTCTACTGTTCTCTACTGTTCTCTAACTGATCTCTACTGTTCTCTAACTGTTCCCTACTGTTCTCTACTGTTCTCTAACTGATCTCTACTGTTCTCTAACTGTTCTCTACTGTTCTCTAACTGTTCTCTACTGTTCTCTAACTGTTCTCTACTGTTCTCTAACTGTTCTCTAACTGTTCTCTACTGTTCTCTAACTGTTCTCTAACTGTTCTCTACTGTTCTCTAACTGTTCTCTACTGTTCTCTAACTGTTCTCTAACTGTTCTCTACTGTTCTCTAACTGTTCTCTACTGTTCTCTACTGTTCTCTAACTGATCTCTGCTGTTCTCTACTGTTCTCTAACTGTTCTCTACTGTTCTCTAACTGTTCTCTACTGATCTCTAACTGATCTCTGCTGTTCTCTGCTGTTCTCTAACTGTTCTCTAACTGTTCTCTGCTGTTCTCTAACTGTTCTCTAACTGTTCTCTGCTGTTCTCTACTGAAACCTTCAGTCTGGTCCTGGAGATCCACATTTCAACAACCAGACGGTTCCGAGTTACTGACATAAAATAACACTTAATATAAAACGGATGAAAATAAAAAACAGATTTTCAGTGTTGAATCCAACGTCCTCCCTGTCCTGAACGCTCACAGTCGAACTCCACGTCTTCGTCCTCGTGTCTCCAGCTGTCAACATGTTTTCACTCTACAAAATATATTTTCTGTCCAAAAACAGTCGTCATGATTCATAAAAACTCTGAATTTGAAAAGATGTTCTCAGTTTTAAAAAGGCTCCTCAGATCCTCAACACACCTCCTACGTAACACCGAACATGCTGACTGAAGAAAATCTGTGTGTGTGTGTGTGTGTGTGTGTGTGTGTGTGTGTGGGCAGATTGGTCAGTAGGAGGCTGGTCATGTGATTTATGGCAGCGTCTCCATTTAATGGCCCTGAGATTGTCCCTGTGTGTGTGTTATCTCGGTTTCTATGTGTGTGAGTGTGTGTGTGTGTGTGTGTGTGTGTGTGTGTGTGTGTGTGTGTGTGTGTGTATGTATGTGTGTGAGTGTGTGTGTGTGTGTGTGTATGTGTGTGTGTGTGTGTATGTGTGTGAGTGTGTGTGTGTCCTTCCTCATGTATTATAGATGGCCCCTCCCCCCCATAGCTCAGTGAGCAGCCTCCTAACAGCAGCGAACCTCCTCCTCTTCCTCCTCCTCCTCCTCCTCTTCCTCCTCTTCCTCCTCCTCCTCTTCCTCCTCCTCCTCCTCCTCTTCCTCCTCCTCCTCCTCCTCTTCCTCCTCTTCCTCCTCCTCTTCCTCCTCCTCCTCTTCCTCCTCCTCTTCCTCCTCTTCTTCTTCTCTGAACCTCTGAGATTCATTTTGTTATAAAACATCCAGATATCAATTCTTTAGTTCAGCCAATCAGACGGCATCTTGTTCGATTCAGGTTCAGGTTCATCCTCGTCTCTTGTTTCCATGCGGTTGTAGACGGATGGCGAGGCAGTGATGTCACGATGATGTCACAGGTGTGATAGGAAAACGTCCTCTGAGTCACACAGTGAGGAAGAGGAAGACGTTCTGCGGGTCATCTTGAACCCTGAAGGTGGTCCAGTCTGCAGCGGTGATGTCCACCTGAACGCTGTCATCAGGATGTTCAGGACAGAGATATGTGAGGAACCTCTGGTTCTGGTTCTGATTCTGGTTTGTTAATGTAACTTCTCCAGGACAACACTACAGAGATATTTTGAGCAATCAGGTTTTACTCTACAATACTACAATACCCATGAGCCTCTGTTGTGGTTGCTATGGAGATGAAGCCAGTGAGAGGTGTGAACTCAGAACGCTCCGTCATGGCGGTAACCATGGTTACTGACTCCCTCCAGATCCAGACTCTTTTACAGAAACTGGACCGTCACACTTGTTTTGTGGGGCTTGATTCACGACTTGGACTTTTCTTCTAGTTGCTACAAGCAGCTCGGTACCAGAGTTGTTGGACTGAGCCTGGACTTCAGGTATGACTTGAAATGGAGCTCGGACTTGCTCTACGTTTGACACCTGAGACACGACTCTGACTTGTTCTGAAGGACTTGGTGCTGAAGACTGGTCTCGTCTTTAACCGATGAGTGTAATAAGAATGTCTCGGTGACACTGTGAGGACGTAGAGCCAGCGAAGCGATTCCAGGCAGTTATTGAACTGGATCAAAGGTTCTGTGGACTCGTGCAGTGAGTGTCCGACAGGAAGCCGAGCCGCGTGCTGACGCGACCTCACAAGTCCGAGGAAAGACAACATGACTCGGGGGTTCCGAGTCTGTGGGGCAACTGGACCGGATGAGGAGGATCTTCAGACACGTCGGTTCAGACGAGAGGCTGCGTTCAAGATTACAGCAGTAAAATATAAAACTTAGCAGTCGTGATACCTAGTTCTGATTTAGAACTTAATCCGACCTGTTTCTGGACCTGGACTGACTTGTAACGACTAGAGACACAATGAGAACTGTTCTGTAAGGCTTCAGAGGACTCAGAGGATTAAATGACTTGAGACTTGTTTTATAAGGCTCGAGACTCCAGTTGGACTTAAGTTCTAATGAACTGGACTTGTTTCAAATGACTTGAAGCATGACCCGGACTCAGACTCAGTTTGGATCATCGGGTGCTGGTCTTGGACTTGTTTCAGAGAAATTTTCGAATGGCTTGAGACGTGGATCCAACTTGGACCTGTTAAAATAACTTGTACTCTTTTAGAATGACTGGAATCTTGACCGTGGACTTGTTGGAGAAGACTGCAGTAGGACTTGTTTAAGATGACTTGGATCTGGACTCGTTTAGAATGACTTGAGACTTGAGTTGGACTGTCAGACGACTCGATGTTTGTTCTGAAGCTCAGCATCACATGGACTTGTTAGGAGTGACGTAGGATCAGGACTTGTTTCACAGGTCTTCTCTATAAATCATATTAAAACAAAAATGCTCCGCCCACTGCTCTGCTATTGGTTGAAAATGAGGGCGGGGTCACAGCATGAGGTCACACAGCATCATCACAGTAACAGTCAGGGAGACGCCGGCGTTAATGATAAAGTGGCATTTTACTGCTCAGCCGTTCTTTTAAAAATAGAATCCGATCCGTGTCACATGTAAGAACCAGATTTGGGTCACGATCACCTGCAGCCTGAAAACACACATGTCGGCTCCTCTGGGGACAGGAAGTGGAACCAGGACGGCTCCGTGTGTCCGGATCCTGAAGGGCGTTTGGTTCTGATATCACAGATAACGAGGAGCAATGTGTTTGAAGTCAGTGTTAAATATCTGCGGTAGAAGTCAGAAATATATAATCGACTCAGAAAACCTGATGCTCCTTTAACGGGAGATGAAGAAAGAAGCAGCAGCACGACACGAACAGAACCACACCGTCAGCTCAGCCGGGCCGGAACACGATTATTCTCACAGGAAGTCACAGTTCAGCTGCAGAATAAGCAGCGACGTGCTAATGTTAGCCATGTTAGCTAACATCTGAAGAACAGTTTTTACATGTGAGGAATTCTGCCAACTAAGCAGATGATGTGTGAGGTGAAGCAGACGAGCGGCTGCGGGATGATTGACACGAATCTGTGAAACGTGGAGTTGTTTCTGTGACGTGACCCGGTCGGACCGCTGCTGCAGATGTCGAGCAGGAAACCGGTTCTACAGGACAGAGAACAGATCCGACACACTGATCCGAGCAGACTGATTTTAATTTTGTCTCTCTGAGCTGTTTGTGTGATTTATTACTGAAGGAGGATCATTAACACACACACACACACACACATTTTCTCTGAGACTTCGATATCAGTAGATTTCTTCTACCTACAGCTCGACTTGTTCTCGTAGGAATTATTAATAAATCAATATAAATAATGTGATGAATCTTATACTCTTATTACATCCTCATCCTCAAAAGTGTTTACTCATCTTTTATGTAAAGATGTGAAGAGGCAGCGACGACTTAACGGAGTGAAATCAGGTGACCCAGTTAGAGAGGTGAGGCCCGGTACTGAGAGGAGGCGAGGAGCGCAGGTAGACAGGAAGTGAGTCATTTATCATCATCATCATCATCGTCTCCAGCAGCTCGATCGTGCAGGCGTGAAAACAAACATGGAGGTGCTACTGACGAATCAGGAGAGAGAAGAGTGTTCAGCTGCGAGGTCCGATGTTCTGACGTTCTGATGTTCTCTGCTCCACTCCGACTCTGCAGAGCGATCAGTTTGATCCAGTCAAACATCGATCCCTCAGCTGTTACAGCAGCTCAAGAGCCAAAAACAAAGAGAATGATTCAAAAAATCTCTCAGTTTAAAAAGAATTGATGACACGTTCATGTTGGTTCATCAGACGACTGACAGCCTGTTTGTGTTCAGTCAGTAAACTGATACAGCTTCATCTTCCTAACGAGCGGCTGATCTTCATCGTCGTCTCTACAGACTGTGTTTTCAGACGTGGCCTCAGCGTTCTGTGGAGGTTGGCTGAAGGTTTGTTAACGTTTCTTCTTCGGTGGTTTTTGGTCTCGATGACCATCAACAGATCTCTGTACGATCAGCTGCAGGACACGCGATCACTCGTAGAAAGTATAGACGAGTCAAAGAAGAACTGAGCTCAGACTCTTTGTGGTGTGACATTAAAATATTCACATACATAACAAAAGTAGAATTATTCTGAAACAGGCTTTGAATGCATTATAGATTCAACCACGTCCATTGATCAATACTCAGTGGAGGAGCCTGCTGGTGGAGCGCAGCTGTGAGGCTTATTGGTGTGATCTATCAATGCCTGATCAATACTTCATTGATGCTGGTCAGATGTGCTGCTGGTGGATCCAACACGTTTCAGTAAGATGCAGTAACATCAGCTGACCTGCAGGCGGCTGAAGTCACAAACATCTGCAGTTTCCTGTCAGAGGACAAGCTAACATTTAACAAATTATTTCATTTAATCATTTAATCAATTATCAAAATGTAATAATTGACTAATTGAGAACAGTTTAATCACAGCAAGAAACGCTGTAATAACAAAATGTCGAACACCAGAGGACCGAGGACGGAGCCCTGAGGACAGACAGTCCAACACCTCCCTCAGTCCAGGCTGGACTGCTAGCTGCACGGCTAACTGAGCTAACTAGCTAACTGCAGCTGCAGTTAGTGGTTACTCTGGTGATTCGACATGTGACTGATGAACAATTGTGTCTTTAAGCTCGTCTGAAGATGTTCCTGTAACACAAGACCCCAGCGGACAGATCGTTGAAGATCAGAACAAAATCTAACAGAAGAAAATAAGATTAATAAAACAGCTCAGAGACGTTTCAGAGAATGAGATGTCCATCACAACCCCCCCCGCCCCCCCGCTCCTCCACCTCCTCCCCCCTCCTCCCCCCGCCTCCCCCCTCCTCCCCCTGCAGCAGCAGTGAGATGAAGGAGCCGGCAGCACTGAGGCACTCTGGGTAATCTAACTGTTTTCCCAGGATACAATGAGTCACGGAATCAATAGATAATGTTCTTCTTTTAGTCGGGTGGCGGCTGGCAGGCGGCCTGAGTGTGTGTGTGTGTGTGTGTGTGTGTGTGTGTGTGTCTTCATACCAGCACACGCTGTCTGTCAGATGGAAACCTGGTAAGGTCTCCAGACCGGTCTCTGATGGTTCAGGAGGTCTCAGATGGTTCAGGAGGTCTCTGATGGTTCAGGAGGTCTCTGATGGTTCAGGAGGTCTCTGATGGTTCAGGAGGTCTCAGATGGTTCAGGAGGTCTCTGATGGTTCAGGAGGTCTCTGATGGTTCAGGAGGTCTCTGATGGTTCAGGAGGTCTCAGATGGTTCAGGAGGTCTCTGATGGTTCAGGAGGTCTCAGATGGTTCAGGAGGTCTCTGATGGTTCAGGAGGTCTCAGATGGTTCAGGAGGTCTCAGATTCAGACCTGTACCTGCTCTGCTGTTACCATGGTGGCAGCTAATTAATCGTCAGGTAAACAAGAACACCTGGTTCCTCCAATCAGAGTCCAGGGTTGTGATGTTAGATTTTTATTTCCCTCTCTCTCCTCGCTAACCTTTCCTTCCCATCATCCCTTTCACTTCTCCTCCCCTGTCAAATATTAATCCACCTCCTCCTCTAAATCCTCCTCTCTCCTCCGTCACCCCCTCCCCCCGTCCGTCCATTACCAGCCCCCATAAAGCTCCTTCCTTTCTTTTCTTTCTTTCCTTTTCCTGCGTCTCTTTATTTTCCTGTGTTCGTCCCTCTGGCGTCTCCTCGGTGAAGAACAACGAGTCGACGGCAGTCTGACCGTTTATTTATAGAGCGGCAGAAATAAAGGAAGAAGACAGACGTGTGTGTGTGTGTGTGTGTGTGTGTATGTGTGGTCTGATGTCACTCGTCTCTGTGCAGTTTGACCAGCTGCTCTCTGTAAATGTCCAGTTGTCTTTGAACATATCTAACATTCATTTGTACACGCTGGTTCTGACGGAGTGTCGGACTCTTGGCTCCGTGTTTGTCGGGTCTGGTTCGCTCTCACAGGGACGATTTTCAGAAATACAGGAATCCAGATAAACTTAATGTTATTAAAGGACGGATGTTGAATCTGTTTGACAACTAAATAATCATTTTAAACATCTTTAATCAAAGTATTTGCCGGTTTCAGTTTCTCAACTGTGATGATTTGTTTCTTTTTTTGTCTCACGCGACAGCAGACGATGTGAGATGTTACAGAATATGTCAGTGTTGAACGTCACTCAGGTGTTTCAGCATCTTCAGGCTTTACGTCTGTACCGAGCTGTGAAGGCAGCACGCAGCCGTGTTTGTGACGGTCCTGCAGCTCGTCAGGGTTTCAGGACTGTTTCACATCAGACTCTGCTCAGCTGGACTCTGAGCATCGGTAACATCGTCTGAAATTTCTCGAGACTTCAGGATAATAAACTGAATTTATTCGTTGGTCGGACAAAGTGAAACATTTAAGATCCTTGACAGTGAAATGGACCTTTTCATTTTACAGACAGAAGGTTTAACTGAGAGATGATTCTCACATTAACAGATAGAAGAAACTCTGTGTCAGTCTGCGGAGCTGCTCAGGATCCGTGTCTGGTCCTCTGCACTCTGATGTCTGTCGATGTCACGTTTCCTCTCCTGATTTTACATTTTAACTAACGTTTGAATTGTGTTCATACATTCACTTTGTGCTCCTGTGTCCACAGCTGTAATTAATCATAGATTATTGATTATTGGTTTATCTGTTTGAGACATTTTTTTTACCTCTCTGATGTCAGCTCGTTAAATGTGAATTCCTGACAGGAAACTGAAGGTTTTTAGTTCGAGGACGAAACACTAATCAACATTTATCAGCATTTCTTTACATTAATTGGTCAATCAGTAGAATAATCAATGGCCTGTTTAACAATGACAGTAAATGTTAGTTGAAAGATTTTTTATAAACAACATGGTAACAATACTAACATGTTTGTTGGTGTTCAACATGTGAATAATGAACATTATGTTGACATCATTATAATAATCTTTATTTATACACCTTCACAGAAGCAGATGAGCAGCAGCGAAGTGAAGTTAAAACAAAAAGGAAAACCACTAAATGTCACTATGACAAATACAAGTCAATGCAAGAAAAACAAGAAGATAAAGAGAAAAGATAAAAGATAAAAGAATAATTTATAATTTATAATAATTTATAAAGATAAAAGAATAAAATCAAAGAAGTATGATAAGAAGCCACCATGAAAAACAGATTCAGAACAACAAAAGCACTAAAAGGACAGATGATGTGACAATAATCCAGGTTGTTCGGTGTGAAACAGTCGAACACTCAGACTGAATGAATTCGACCGTTTCTGTCTCGTCTCACTCGGTTGTGTGTTAACGGGCTCTGACTGATGGTGCGTTCATGTGCTCATAAGAGGCTCCGACATTCAAGCGTTTGTGAAACGGTGTCACGTTTATTCAGAGGAGTTTTGTTGTGGTGACAGAAAAATAGAAAGAAAATATTTTGATTGTTGTATGAAAACGACTGACATGTTTGTGTTGGAAGCTTTTTACAGTCCGATCGATGAAAACGTCTTCAGCGAACGAGCGAGAGCAGCGAGCGGCCACAGGAGCACAGATGGACTCTGGGTAGAGCCAGAGATCCCAGTGGATTGTGGGTAACACGGCTCGCTGCTGGCGTGGTGTTCTGTAACACACACACACACACACACACACACACACAATGTGTATCCATGCATGCAACAACACACACACACACACACACTCTGACACCTGAGGTCAACGTCCTGATTTAACTGATTTCAGTCTGCATGACGAGAGAAAAGGAAGGAAACAGAAATAAGGAAGAGGAAACAGAAAGCACACGAGGAAGGAAAGGATGATGGAGCATTAACCTCTTCTTGTGATGACATTTGGGTGGAGGTGTTAGATTTAACCTGCAGTCCATCAAACTGAAACACACTGTGAACATTTTTCTCCGTTTGGTCTGAAGTGAATCATTTATTTTACACTTATAATAATAATATAATCATGTTTGATTCCTTCTGTCTGAGCCGTGTTTCTTACGCAGAGCAGATACACAGAACGACCTGTTCTAGTTACTGCAGCTAATTAAATGATCAGCATTATAATGTCTTTGTTCTGTGTTGCAGAGATATCTGCTAAAGTTAGCATGCTAACCAGTTAGCCTGGCCTCTCATGGTCCAAAGGTGCTGAGTCAGCAGTGTCAACAGTAACTCTCCTAACTACACAGCTAACTGAGCTAGTAAGCTAATGGCGCTACAGTCCGCAGCAGTTAGCAGTTGCTCAGGTGATACGCTGCCCCACCTGTCTGGAGGACGACTGTGAGCAGTGGACACTTCTTGCACATCGCATCATTATTAATAATGATATTAACTAATAACAGATGACACGTCTCTACGCCCGCCCAGAACCTACAACAGCCAATGACTGACGAGACCAGTGACCCACTCTGTCTTCTCCCTCCTCTCTCCCGAGCCAATCACACTCCTGATTGATGCATCATGTAGCCAATGAGAGTTCACATCCAGTAATCTTAAATTTTAAATCAGGTTTTAGATGTTTATTTAGTTTTATGTAGTTAATGTGTTTCTCCAGATCAGCTTTTATCTGCACACAGTTTGTGTGAATGAGGAAATAAAGAAGTAGAATGAGTTTAATGTTCCTGTTACCATCAGCTGACAGGATATTCAGCATTATGAAATAGTGTTAGCATAAAGGTAGCATTAGCATAATAAAGTATGGTTAGTGAAACTAGATGAAGAAATATTATCAGTGACAGAATAAAAGTGTTTAATCACAATAATCCCACAGTGAGACGACTGTTTGATCAGAGTATTTATTCCACAGATTTGTAACATCATGTTGTAGATCGTTGTGTGAACGAGGCTTCTGTCTCTGAGTGTTGAGCTAATAAAGCTTTGTAGTTTGAATGTGTGAATGTGGAGCACGTGTATACGTGTGTGTGTGTGTGTGTTTATGAGCAAATTAATGTGATTAACGTGAGCGACTGCACACGAAGCCCTGCAGCTCTGCACACTGAGAGCAGAGGGAGTGGTCGAGCGAGGCAGAGATGAATTAGGATAAAAAGAGAGGGAGGCGAGGGGAGGAAATGGAGAGGAAGAGATGAAGACGAGCGAGCGAGGAAGGCTGAGAGGAGAGAGAGGACGGAGGGGGGATGGGTGGTGATAGAGATGGAGAGAGACGGAGGAGGAGAGCTGGGGAGCAAACGAGCAGTACTTACAGGATGGGGGAGGGGAGAGAGAGAGCTGCACTGTAAAAACATGTTGAAATAACTGCAGACAAATAAAAATGATTCAGATAAATAAATACTGGACTCTGATTGGCTGCAGGGACGTCTGACGTCTGAATATTTTCTCTCCGGGTTCTTCGGATCATCTCAGATCTGTTCAGCTGGTTCTGTGATCCACTTTAACTCTCTAACAGCTGAGCTCAACTCTTTTTTAATGCAAAACACATATATATATAAACTGTTCTATCTGCGTTCTGTTCGCTCCGACTGAACCCGTCCTGCGTTCTGTTCGCTCCGACTGAACCCGTCCTGCGTTCTGTTTGCTCCGACTGAACCCGTCCTGCGTTCTGTTCGCTCCGACTGAACCCGTCCTGTGTTCTGTGTTCCTGCTGTGAACGCTGGCTGAGGCTAATCACGTAGCATTGTTAGCTTCTGTCACTGAGCGTGTGTTCATGAACATTTGGACCGGTTCTGTTCTGGCCCTGCAGTGCCACAGGGCCGGGCTGAACTTGGTTCTGTTACCCAGCATGCACTGCTCCACATTACTCTCAGCTGTGCTCTTTGTGAAGATGAACACTGATGCTGAGCTCAACATTAGTCTGAATATGAGCTCACAGTCCAGCTGCAGCCCCGCCCACATTCACCAGTTTAAGATTTTTAACCAATCACATCACAGTTTGTTGGATCAGAGCCGCACTGAGATACACTGCAGAAGTAAACGTGAGCTGTGTGTGTGTGTGTGTGTGTGTGTGTGCGTGTGTGACTCAGGTTGTTGCAGACGTGTTAACAGCAGGTACAAACACACACCTCTTCCTGTCAGTCACTGACCTTCATCCTCACAGTAACCCTCCTCCTCCTCCTCCTCCTCCTCTTCCTCCTCTTCCTCCTCCTCCTCCTCCTCCTCTTCCTCCTCCTCCTCCTCCTCCTCCTCCTCCTCTTCCTCCTCCTCCTCCTCCTCCTCCTCCTCCTCCTCCTCCTCCTCTTCCTCCTCCTCTTCCTCCTCCTCCTCCTCCTCCTCCTCCTCCTCCTTGTATTACTGGGTAGAAGTCGTCAGCTGACTGTGGTGGAGGAGAAACACAGTACTGTATTATGTGTAGTAAAAGTAGAAAGTAGCAGCAAATACTCAGAAGTTCATGCTGTGAGTAAATGTACTCTGTTACTTTGCTTCGTTGGGGATCCGCTCAGCTGTTCGGTGGTTCTGACATTTCCTGGAAGTCCGGCTGCAGTCAGAGTCCGTCTGAAGGTTGTGGAGAGAGAAGGTCACGTGGGACATCTTGAATGTATCTACGGCAACACCCGAGGGACAAAATACTGTAAAAGCACCTCTGAGTGCTGCTGCAGAGATGAAACATTCATACAGGAAGCGGCTCCGTGTCCGCTCGCTATGTACCGTCAGCGAGGCGCTGATCCGGTATCACAGGTGTAACACCAACTCATCCTCAGCCCAGGATCTGTCAGGGCTCTGCTTTAACGTCACACACACACGATCCAGAACCTTATCACTCCCATGATCCCTCACTGCTTAGTGATGTCATCCAACTACGTCTTTTATTTTGTTTTGATTCAAAGACAGAAACCGCAGACTGAGCCTTTAATATCAGATGTAGACCAGGTTCAGATGTAGACCAGGTTTAGATGTAGACCAGGTTTAGATGTAGACCAGGTTCAGATGTAGACCAGGTTTAGATGTAGACCTGGGTCATGGTTCTTCCAGCAGCCATGTTGGTGAATTATTAATCAATCTTCCATTTCCTTCAGTGATCCATCAGCCCCTGACCTTTGACCTCTCGGACCTGGTGTGTGTGTGTGTGTGTGTGTGTGTGTGTGTGTGTCAGTCCTCCTCTCTTCTCATTTTCATATCCATCTGGTCCACTTGTTGTTTTGTTCTGAGGCTGATGATGAAGAAACTACCAGCTGCAGATCATCATCATCATCATCAGTGTGAGCAGGTCAGAGGTCGCAGCACGGGGCTCCTCGGGTTCAGATGAGTTGCTGGTTCTGGTCGTGTCCTCGCTGTGGGATGAAGATGGACCTGCAGGATCCACGACACTCACTCACACTAATGATGAGGTCAAAGGTCACGAGTGGATCAATAACCAGCTCAAACAAATGTTCTGTGAAGTGTTTCTGTTCAAATATTTCCCATCAGCCCCGGCGCCTCTCCAGAGGTGCTTTAACCTCCACAGACGTCACCGTTGTCACGGCAATAAAAGATAGTGGGCGCGTGTTCCGTCAGCTGATTGGTGGACGAGCGGCTCTTTGTCACAGAGCTTATCTGCTCACAGCACCTGTCTCTGTTTCCCATGATGCTCAGCGGCAGACGCACAGCAACACGGGCTGGATCAGAGGGTCACTGTGATGGTCTGAGGTGGGCCTGGTGGGACCCTGGAGGTGCCCGGTTAGATGAGTTCTGGACCCTGATGAAGCTGGTTAGACCACACTGAGACTGTGTTGTTGGACCCAAAAGGACCATGACTGGATCTGAATGTTAGACTCGCTTCGACCTCGATGAGACTGACTGCAGGGTCTCACAGAATCCATCGAACATTCTGGACCCTGTTAGACCCGTTTTAGTTCTTAGTAAGACCCTGTAGGGCTCTTTAGACCATGTTACGCCTTGGTGGTTCCTGATAGACTGTTAGTTCTGTTCTGGTTCTGTTGGTGCTGCAGGATATTTGTTTGGAGAAATAAAAACATTTGATCCACTTTTGGTTTTGGATGGGTTTTGGTTCCAGCAGTTTGATGAGATGATATAAAACATGTTCATGTGTGTTTGTGATGCTAGCTGTTTCCATCTGTTTCAAGTCTTTATGCTAAGCTAAGCTAATCAGGTGCAGGTGAGACATTAATATCAATAACAACATATTTACTTCAGTCTGAAGGATTCTCCCGCTGTGTCTTCAGATATTTAACAAAACTCTTTCTTATTTTGTTTTGTATTTTTATATTTATTTTAAAGATCCAGTTTGTAACAAAGAACATTTTTCAGTCAACTCGTCAAACACTTTACAATCACGGGTCGGGTCGGGTCGGGTCGGGTGCTGACCCAAAGTGCCAGATTCCTGTGGATCAGTATGATGTGAACATGTGTGTCTGTGTCTGTGTGATCTGATCTGAGAGCTGCCAGGAGAAACATGATGTCATAATGACTGAGGTTATAGTTTCATCCTGACTGACTCTGATCAGGTCTCAGATCAGTGGAGGCGTTAAAAACTGAGCGTGTAACTCTTCATCATCAGCCGTGTTCTGATGGACGTGTTGGTTCAGTGAGACGTGTGAAGACGGTTCTGATGGACGTCACTCAGCAGGTTTTATCAATGAGGACAAACTAGACGGTGAAAGACAGAATAACGTGATCAGTGACTGAAGCGTCGGAACTGATCTCAGCTTCTGATTGGTCAGAGCACAGTGACATCACCATCCACGTTCATCCGACAGCGTGAGTTCTGTAGAACCCAGACTGTGTTTGGTTCTTGTCTCTGTTATCAGAGCCTCACTGCAGCAGCTGGACTTCAGTTCCCATGATGCCTCGGGTGTGGGTGCGGCTCCGGGCTGTGACATCACTTCTGTTCACTTATTTCAAAGTAACAAACTGATGACTCACTGATGACTGATGACATCACTAATGATCAAAGCGGTCCAGTCACCTCATCAACACGAGACGATCAGCTGATGATATTTACCCTTTGAGAGGACACACGTCCTTCCAGCGATGACTGTTGGCGTCACTGTGGCGTCTACACACGAAGAAGAAAAGAAGAAGAAGAAGAAGAAGAAGAAGAAGAAGAAGAAAAAGACAACTGATCGTCAGATGAACCATCAGATGAATCAATAATGAAAGTGAGAGTTTGTTAAATGCCTTCAAACTGTCACCAGGGAGCGAGCAGTGAAATACAGCCACAGGAGAGGAAGCTGACCGTGAGCTCACCTGCCCAAAAGCTGAAAAGCATTTTTATTACTATGATAATATTTATTAGAATTATGATTATTATTTCCACACTGTACAGGAGCGTTCAGTCGTCCACATACTTCTGGCCACGTGGTGTCACTCAGCAGTCTGAGATCTGAGACTGCAGCATCACGGAGCTCGTCTGTTGGTGTTTGTCCTTCGCTCCCTCGTCTCTCCTGTTTGACTCTCCTCTGCAGAGTCAGTGTGACGCAGGGGGGGGAGGGGGGGGGAGGAGGAGGAGGGGGGGGGAGGAGGGGGGGAGGAGGAGGAGGAGAGGGGAGGAGGAGGAGGAGGGGGGAGGAGGAGGAGGAGAGGGGAGGAGGAGGAGGAGGGGGGAGGAGGAGGAGGAGAGGGGAGGAGGAGGAGGAGGAGGGGGAGAGGGGAGGAGGGGGAGAGGGGAGGAGGAGAGGGGAGGAGGGGGAGAGGGCACAGAGGGACACGATCGCTGCAGTCTGACCACAGGGAAACAGAGCTGCAGGGGCCCAGGCTATGCTAAGCTAACCAGCTAGCTGCCGTGCTAAATGCCCATCCTCTGCTGCTTTTCACTCCACTTATTTAGTAACTTCAGTAACTAGTTACTTTACAGATTACTTCCTGCATCAGAGCCAAAGAGCCACATGTTTAAATGAATGTATTTGATCATCATTGATTGTGATCATCAGAAAAATGATGAATATCACTTCTGATGATAATACATGTAAATATACATTATGATGTATTTTCACTTTTGATACTTGAGTGCTTTTAAAATCTGACGCTGATTGAAGTCAGTGCTAACATCAAGACGGGGGTCTGGACTCACATGGTCGGGTAAAACAGATATCTGTCCCCTCGATAACTTATATCAATCCAAGCAAATGATTTGGATTGTGTAATAATACATATTGAACACACTGGTGTTAATTAAAGACACAGAAGTCTTTCAGGTTTGTACAGGTCAGTGCCCCCCATCCATATGCAGAATAGTGGTTTGGTCCACTCATCCTGCTCCTGACACTGTTAGCTCAGTACCAGAACCAGTACCAGTGTCTGGAGTGTCTCTGGGAGTGTTGGAGGTGCAGACAGATGACATTTCTCTGCTGAGCTCCGTCTAGAGGTAAGATCTTTAGCCCGAGCCCGAGCCCGAGCCCGACCCGGCCCGAAATTCGGGTCGGGTCGGGCCTAAGATGTCAATCATTACGTTCGGGTCGGGTCGGGTCGGGCTTCTCTCTCGCTGACTTTTTTTTAAATAAATATATGTTTATGAAAATGTATACTAAAACGATGTGTGGATACTAAACTAAGGAATACTTGTTGTAAATAAATAATTTGGATAAAACAGAGAGGGCGGCGCTGTAAGGTAATTGCTATATAACTACTACTTAACAGGAGGCGCAGAGCAAGAGCACGCTTTGCGCACGGCTTTGCGGACATTTCGTGAACGTAAAATACTATGGGATAAATTGAAATTTCGGGTTTGCTTCGGGCTCGGGCCTGCAAATCAAGTTAATTGGTCGGGCTCGGGCTGGGTCGGGCTTTAATGCCTGCGGGCCTGGGTCGGGTCGGGCTGGATTTTTTAGGCCCGATCTTACCTCTAGCTCCGTCAGGGCTACATCAGGTAGTGTTTCTGCTTAAAATGGCTTCCTGTTGTCATCTATAAGCAACCCAACATGTGGGAACTATCCGGGTTCTGTCACCACAAACATGCTGTCAAATATCTGTCGGTCTCCTCGGACACGTCCAGTGGAGTCACATCTACAAATGTTGAAACGCCGCGCCATCGTTCCTCCGACACGTCGAGCTTGTGTTTGACATGAGTTATAATGGAGATAAGAGGCTAATGTTAGCTCATTAGCATGCTAGCTTGTGTTTGACATGAGTTATAATGGAGATAAGAGGCTAATGTTAGCTCGTTAGCATGCTAGCTTGTGTTTTACATGAGTTGTGATAGACGTGGGAGGCTAACGTTAGCCTGGATATAGACTTCTGTATTCGTGTTTCAGCTCGTCTACCTGTCGCTGCGTCTGTCTACCTACACACCTGTCTGTCTCCACCCACCTGTCTCCACCCGTCTGTCTCCACCTACCTGTCTCCACCCGTCTGTCTCCACCTACCTGTCTCCACCCGTCTGTCTCCACCTACCTGTCTCCACCCGTCTGTCTCCACCTACCTGTCTCCACCCGTCTGTCTCCACCCACCTGTCTCCACCCGACTATAGACGTCAGATTATTGATGAACCATGATGTCATCAACAAACCTGCCTCAGATCTGTTAGAAAAATTAAAGACTGTCGATACACACACAAACACACACACACACACACACACACACACACACACTAACACACCCGTCCCTATTAACATTAACAGAAATCCAATCAGTGTAACTGGAAACTGTTTACCTTCATCGAGCACTTGCTTCTGTCTGCCTCACCTGCTGACTGTCTGCTGACCTCACCTGTCTGTCTGCTGACCTCACCTGTCTGCTTGGCTTTGGTTTCGTCTTGAAGGATTTTTTTCATTTGAATGAAACTTTATTGCTCGACATGACAGAACATTGACATTAACATCGTCTGGTCAGTTTTCATAGACTTACATGAACTCACCTCGTCTCTGTCTCAGGCTGTGCTGACGAACATGTCGATGGTTTCAGCTCCGCCTGTCTTAATGAAGCAGCTCACGTTTACTTCTGAGGGATGTAAAACACGACTGTTTCTGAGAGCGACTGAAGCTTTCTGGAGTTTGTTTGTGGGAGAAATCTTTCCACAAGACGTCTGAGACTTTCAGGAAGAAACCGACTGTAGTGAAGTTGAAACAGTCGGAGGAGTTTTATTTGAATGAAGTTGAGTGAAGATGCTGCTGACGTGTTTCCTGTGTGTCTGATGCGTCACATGACGTCCTGACGTGTTTCCTGTGTGTCTGATGCGTCACATGACGTCCTGACGTGTTTCCTGTGTGTCTGATGCGTCACATGACGTCCTGACGTGTTTCCTGTGTGTCTGATGCATCACATGACGTCCTGACGTGTTTCCTGTGTGTCTGCAGGCTAAGGACAGCGATGACGATGAGGAGGTGGTGCAGGTCGACAGGGACCACTTCATGGACGAGTTCTTCGAGCAGGTGAGATCTTACGCAGGTTCTCCAGGTCACTACAAAATGTTTCATGTGCATGAAAATGACTGATCAGATGTTTACTCCTGTCAGAGACCGCTGTTCTGTGGAGGCCGGGTGAACATCTGAGTCTGCAGAATCAACTTTACTATTTAAAGTCGGGAGAAAATTGCAGGTGTTTTCTGAACGACAGCCGACATAAACGAATATATGAAATGTTTAAAAGACGCAAGAACATCTGACCAGTTCACAGGGCAGAGGCACTTTTACAGCTCTGATATTTAATGTGTGA
Source organism: Acanthopagrus latus (assembly GCF_904848185.1). Classification (NCBI taxonomy): domain Eukaryota; kingdom Metazoa; phylum Chordata; class Actinopteri; order Spariformes; family Sparidae; genus Acanthopagrus; species Acanthopagrus latus. The sequence goes on from NC_051061.1 coordinate 24,722,635, forward strand.
TCAAATCTTTTAATGGATTTACAAAAGAAAAATCAATTTCATTTAATCATTAAATTCATTCCCGTATATTTATTGATCTGCTTCTTTATGATGCATCACAAGTAAAAACCCTCCAGCCGTCCTGATGTGTGACGAGCTTCAGATCAGCTGCTGTTCATTTCACTTAGAGACGAGACGTAGAGATTATCTGTAATCTGAGCAGAGATCAGATTGAAGTGATCCGTGGCAGCGACAGACATCTGAACATCTGACTGTGTGCAGACGATGATGCTCCTGATGTCGCCTCCTTCAGACCTCCTTCACTCTCTGAAGCCGTTAACCGCCGGAGCTTCAGGACCGTCGAGGTTTCCGGTTTATTACGATGAATCCTGTCGTCTCAGGAGGATGAAGGTGGTGACGAGGCGGACAGTCGGGCCTGAACTCTGCTCACGGAGAATCGATCTTAACGAGCTCGTCATGAATCAGCAGCAGCATCAAACTCACAACCAGTTGGTTAAGACCAGAACACTGACAGCCTGCTGAGTTTATATTCTGTAAACTTCATGTCGTCACCTCGTAAACACAATAACTCAGCTGAAGTCCAGAAAACAACGTGGAAGTAACTAAGTACAGCTGCTCAGATTACTGTCAATAAATCACTTTTTCAGGTACTGAAGTAGTTTACTGATGTTACTTCTGGAATCTCAGTCGGCTCATTGTTCCTGTCGGCAGCTCAAATCTTCCATCTGATGGAATCATAAACTGTGTTTACCAGCAGCAGAACTAGAGTAAAGAATGTGTCGTAGAATCACTTCCTGTCTGACTGACAGGAGCCTCAATATTATAGCTCTAAATATTTAAATATCTTCATAAGCAGCTCATTAACGTTACAACTGGAAACAACATGGTGACAATTTGCTGATATTAATCATCAGTAACATAAATATAATGACTCGCTGCATGAAGACGAGTAACAACAGACACTTCACTGTGTTATCATTTACATTTATATCACAATACACAGTCTCATGTCAGGACCACATCACAGCTTTATATTCTAAATCTGCACACACACACACACACACACACACACACACACACACACACACACACCTGAGGGCAGGAAGCTTCACAGCTGATCATCATCTCATGTGTTTGAAAGACAAAAACAACACAGACTCTGAGAACCAGCTGATCATCAGAGCGTCGATCATCATGAGCTGGTGACCAGCAGGACCAGCATGTTGTGTTTCAGCACTGAAACACAACATGCTGGTCTGGTTTCTCCAACAGGGCGTGAACCTCAGAGGACCAGTGTCCAATCAGTGTCCATCACACAGCGACTGTCAACATACTGTTGTCATGGAGACGATGTGGACACGAGACGGTTAACATCAATCTGTTAGCATGCTAATGTTAGCATTTAGCTCACAGCACCACATGGCTGTCGCCTCGTTCAGGAAACAGTTGCATTACTTTCACTGGATCATGAATGTTGTGCATCACAAGGATAATAACAAGAATCAGATGTTCTGCTCAAAACTGTTTCCTGTGATGACATCACTGTGTGTGTGTGTGTGTGTGTGTGTGTGTGTGCGTCTGTGTGTGTATATGTGTGTGTGTGTGTGTGTGTGTGTGTGTGTGTGTGTGTGTGTGTGTGTGTGCGTGCAGGTTGAAGAGATCAGAGGCTGTATAGAAAAGCTGTCGGAGGATGTGGAGCAGGTCAAGAAGCAGCACAGCGCCATCCTGGCCGCACCCAACCCTGACGAAAGTAAGACGCACACACGTCTGTATAATTAATGATCTGGTGATGTCATCAGTTTCTGATCCAGCAGGTTTTATATTTGTAAAAATGATCTAAATATTTGTGACATCATCACAATGTAAAGTCTGTGGGCCCAGTGGGACCTGGTGGGCGGAGCCAGCATGGGACAAACTCTACTGACATATTCAATGAGCCACATAACCAGGAAGTAAACACAGAAGAAGAACTCTCTGACGCCATCTTTTATCTGGTTTTTACTTCTTCTACAAATCTGTGACTAAAACTGGAGCTGCAAACATCAGACTCAAGAGCTTTGAGTGGTCAGTAGACCGGAAAAGCGCTGTAAAAATGCAGGTCTATTTGTATGATGGCAGTTTTGGCATTATTGATCATACAGAAGGCAAAAAGATCGTCCATCTATTGATCTGATATGGAGAGATTGTTTTTTTGTTTATAGTCGCGACTTTCCAGATTGTCGTTGCTAATAAACCATCTGGCGCATCAAGTTTTAGTGGCACAGCTTCTAAAATTCATCGCTAAGTCATGAAACTAATGTACAGACATAAAAATGAAACATTTTTGAATCGAGTCGTGATGTAGGCTTCATGTTACAGCAGATGGATGTGTAGACATGAACAAACGAGAATGCTGCAGCTTTGTGATGTTGACATGTTGTTTGAACGCTTTCAGACTGTAGATCAGATCAGACTGATGCTGCTGCAGCTCACTGATGCTGCTGCAGCTCACTGATGCTGCTGCAGCTCACTGATGCTGCTGCAGCTCACTGATGATGCTGCAGCTCACTGATGCTGCAGCTCACTGATGATGCTGCAGCTCACTGATGAAGCTGCAGCTCACTGATGCTGCTGCAGCTCACTGATGCTGCTGCAGCTCACTGATGATGATGCAGCTCACTGATGCTGCTGCAGCTCACTGATGATGCTGCAGCTCACTGATGATGCTGCAGCTCACTGATGCTGCAGCTCACTGATGCTGCTGCAGCTCACTGATGCTGCTGCAGCTCACTGATGCTGCTGCAGCTCACTGATGCTGCTGCAGCTCACTGATGCTGCAGCTCACTGATGCTGCTGCAGCTCACTGATGCTGCTGCAGCTCACTGATGATGCTGCAGCTCACTGATGATGCTGCAGCTCACTGATGCTGCTGCAGCTCACTGATGATGCTGCAGCTCACTGATGAAGCTGCAGCTCACTGATGATGCTGCAGCTCACTGATGATGCTGCAGCTCACTGATGCTGCTGCAGCTCACTGATGCTGCTGCAGCTCACTGTCTGAGTGTCTGATGAGCCCGTTGGCGAGTGTCCATCAGTCGCCTCCTCCTGACATGTTGGGATAAAATCCAGAATCTGTGCTGTTTGGGGAGCGAGCTGCGGTGCGTTCACCGTGACCCCGCCGCACTGTGACTCAGCAGGAATGAGTCAATGTCAGCGCTGCAGCCCAAAGCCAAGTCTGTGCTGTCAGCAGCGCTGTGCTGTAAAGAACTGGCCTCAAAACGGGTTTTTCATCAGATCCAGGAAGAGACGGAACCATCAGGGTTCAACACCAGGTCTCACCTGCAGATCACCTCCTGCTGTTGTTCCTCACACTTCAGACTGATCGATGCTGATTGTGTGAACAAACATCAGGTTAGAAATCACAGATAAAGATAAAGATGCTGGTTAACAAGTGGAAACAGAAGAAATGGAGAGAAGAGAGATTGTCGGCTCGTATCGCGTCACATACGTTTCATCTGTCTTTTATTTTGAAATCTTTCCACAGATTCCTGTTTGTCCTGCATGTTGTCAGGGTTCATTTCTCATCAGCATGTTGATGTTTTCTGTTCTGTTGTTGCACGATCAATGATTTTATCTTTTCTGTTGTTGTCCATCCTTTCCTTCTTTGATTTTTTCCTCCCATGTCTTCTTCCTGTTTCTTGTGGTGTTTATTTCTCCTCCTCCTCCTCCTCCTCCTCCTCCTCCTCCTCCTCCTCCTCCTCCTCTCTGTCAGTCTCTGCTGTGTCTCTGTTGCATGCTGCCGTGTCTCCTCTTCCTCTGGTTGAAGTGCTTAAACTGCATGCAGTCCAGTTAAGCTGAGAGGAGATGAGGAGGTTAACTCCTGAGGACATGTGAGTCACATCTGTCTGATTAATGTCATTATTTCTTCTCTTTCCTTATGAGTGTGAAAATGTGAAAAATAAACATTACACAATGTTATAATCTCATTAAAATGTTCTTTATTCATCCTGTTTAGGCATTAAACTCACAAAGTTGAAAACTGATATAAAAATAAAAAACCCTCCTGTTCTTATCTGGAGGACTTTTATTTTGAAACATGCAGGAAGTCATTAACGTTTGACTGTGATCATCACATTAAAGCAGGTGTTTTAGCTGCTGATAATTGATGCTGAAGATAACCAGCAGTCAGATGCTGCAGTTTGAGGTTTGAGGGTTCTGGTGAGTTCTGGACGAAGGCGTCCGCAGCGCGCTCTGACCGCAGGACGGATCAGTGTTGGGTTCAGACTTCACTTCCTGTTAAAGTGAGTCGGCGCTGCGACTCTTCTTCTCCCCTCCGGTGAAAACATGTCGCTTCCTCTCGTCTTCTCCTGCTCAGTTCTGGGTCAGCGCTGCCAACACACCGTCATACAAGATGCATCCCAGTGTTCCTGCCTGAATAATGCATGCTGGGAGTTGTAGTGAGAGTGGAGGGGCACAGGTGTAGTTCTGCTGCCAAACAACAGCCATTCAGAAAGACGGTGATCCTCTTCCTCCTCTCATTGGCTGTCCTCACTGTCAGTCAACCTGGAAAGCTCTGACTTTCAGTTCTGTCTCCATTGAAACAAAACAGTTAATATTTCTGCTGCAATTATTGGAAACTTAGACTGAAGACTCAGATCGTCATCGATCGTTATCGGCCTTGTTCATGTTAATTAATTAACGAAGGTGCTCCACCAATCAGAACGCAGACTGCAGCTGCTCTGAGTCGACAAAATAAAAGATGGTGGGCAAAATAAAAGCCTCTCCGAGACAGAAGTGATGTTGTCGTGAAATACTCGTGACAGAGAAATACTCGGATACTTTACTGAGGTAAAAGTATAAATACTGCAGTTTATACAAACATGGAGGACTAAAAGATCCATTAATTAATAAATGACTCAATAAATGCATTTTATAAACCATTGAGATGATATTTCTCTTTTAATTTGCTCCAGTATTTAATAACGTCTATTATTTATTTTAATTTTGCATTTTATTGATTCATTCTAAATGTTTTAATTAATAATAATCACATATTTATTTTCCGCAGACTTCACATTTCTGCTCCATCATAAGGACGACTTGATGCATCTAAAATAAATTCAAGATTCAATGAATCATTTATAAAATTATATTGAAAATATTTTTGTTCCTGTATTAATTCCTATTTAATTTTAATTTCCTAATTAAAAAATATAAAACATTTCTACATCTGTTATTTCTAGGAAGTAGAACATGAACACAACACATTTAAAATGAATGAATTCATTAAAAAATGAAAAGTGGGAACTAAATAAATAGAAACAATTAATTAAAGGTACATAAATGTATGTCACATTTTATTAAGTAATTGATTCCTACGTCTATTTCAAATATTATTTTGGAGCATTTTATTCACTCTGTGGCGTCGCAGCAGAAACACTGCAGCTTGTTTCAGAACTGAACCTCGTCAACACGTGTTGAGGAGAACGTTGTGTTTTATACATCAATTTCTGACATTCGTACAAATGAAGTCCATGAAATTTGAATCCTGCAGACAGTTTAACAAACAAGAAGCTTTGTTCTCAAATACAAAAACAAAAGCAGAATTATTAGATCTTCACATGAAGATTTCAACATATGACTGCGATGCAGAGACCGTGTGCTGGTTCTACTGGGACGGGTCCGGTGCCGGTTTCCATTTGTGTCCTGTTCTTAAACTGACGTAACAGAACGGTCTTTACATCGTACTCTCCCTCCTCACAGAAATCTGTTCTATAAATAAACCAGAACAGTTCATGTGTGCTGCGGTTGTTGAGTGTTAGCGTTAGCATCAGATGCTAATAAAAGCTCCGGAGACGAGGCGGTCAGACGGAGAGCAGCGTGAGTCAGAGGTGGAGGAGGCTGGACGGCACTGCAGCGCTCGTAAATCTGACTGCACTGCTGCAGCACACACACACACACACACACACACACACACACACACACACACACACACACAGTTGCCCTCCTCCAACATGGCTGACATGATATGATGTCACTGACTTCTCGTCCTCTTCAGTTTCTTGCTGATTCTTCACGTTCTGAACAAAAGATTTTAAACACAAAATGCTTCTCACTTTACAATTTACAGGTAAAAAGATTCAAGTTTATATTTACATATTTGTTGAGTATTGGAGTGTTTCTGGGTTCAGTTTCCAGCTGGTGACGTCCTGATGTCATCAGATCATCAGACAGATTTATGATTCTGTCAGTAAAGTTACCAAAGTTTGAATATTAAAGCAAAACAAACAAACACAGCTTAGAAATCAACGAGAGATAAAATAATATTTTGTGTTTTTTCCCTTTGTTCGGTATTTTAAAGGTTCTCGTTAAGAGTTTTAAAGCTCCCCTCTCCCACAGGAAACACTGCTCCTGAACGCCTCATCAGACATTTGCTTAACTTATGCAGTTTGTCACCGAAGAATTCATTTTAGTGAAACTGCTTTGTTGCCGGCTCAGACGTGTGTGAGCTGACCAATCAGAGTGCACGGTGTATTCAGGAGGGGAGGGGCCTAATGTCCGAGAGGTTCATATATGTTATCTGATTAAATATGAGCTAATAAGTCGCCTCTGTAAGACCTGCGTGATGACAGGTGATACACAGTGATACATGTTTAAATGTCCTAACAAACTGTCTGTTTCTCTGCAGAGACCAAGCAGGAGTTGGAGGACCTCACAGCTGACATCAAGAAGACAGCCAATAAAGTTCGCTCAAAATTAAAAGGTACGACCTCAGAAACATCCTCACAATGTTTTCTACAGTGAAACATTCACAGAACACCAAATACAACACAGATCAGATCAGATCACGTCCTGCTGATGGTGGGAAAAAGTTTGGTGATGGATCAGTCGGAGGTCACGAGGTCACAGCAGGACTCAGACGTCTGCAGTCGGATATTATTCATCAGGTCCGTGTGATAAACAATTAGACTGAGGCCTGAAGCTGAACGTCTCAATCAACCTGTACAACCCGTCCATCACTGAGACAAACAGACTCCATGTTTCTACTCAAAGACAGAAAGAAGTTCATGTAGAACATTTGCTGAATGAACAAGAAGGTCCAAATACTGCAGAATGAGTCAGAGACAGAGTTTCACAGAGTTTATGAAGTGTCTCCAACTCAACAACTCACTAAACTGACACATTTGTTAAGGGAGTCTGGTGAAATTGTGGTTGATAGTTGGCTTCATGTATTACATTTTGAGGGCATCAATGATTTAGTTTCTGAGAGAACTCTTAAATTGTGTGATTTTCTAATGGAGTCTGGCAGGTTGTAGCGGTTCATCATGTTTCTCTGCAGGGAGGCAGGACGTTATCATGCCAACATTACAGAGCAGGTGAACCTCGACCGCCCTCCATGTTCTCTGATATTATCTGAACGAGCTCTTTTATTGGAAGGTTTACGGTATTCAGACAGGAGGACAGTCGACCTTCAGCAGCAGAAGAAGAAAATATTCAGAAACAGCCACCGTGATTTATCAGGCTGTAATCACACAGACAGCTACACACACACACACACACACACACACACACATACACACACACATACACACACACTGTTGGTTCATGCTGAAGGTTCAAGGACATCGCTGCTTTAATGTGAACAGCCAGAGGTTTGACTACACACACACACACACACACACGCCTGCAGACACATGTGCACACAAATAAACACATATAACATCAACACACGTGTGACTTACACACAGATGCACACACGCACGCACACACACACACGCACGTACACACACAGACACACACAGACACACACACACACACAGACTGTACATATGCGATCTGAGAATAGCAGTGATGGTGGAGATAAAGCTATAATTGGAAACCCCACGAGGCCTGAGTGTTATTGTCCTGTCTCACACACACACAGACACACACACACGCAGACACACACACACACAGACACGCACACACATACACACAGACACACACACACAGACACACACTTTGCAGCATGTTTCTTACTGTAGCCGTGTCGTCCCTGGAGGCGTGGCGGTGGCGGTGGCGGTGGTGGCGGGCATGTTGGAGCAAACAGGCTCCGCCCACAGCTCAGACTGACTTCAGGAAGATGAGAGAGGATTGTAATAAACCAATGCTCTTAATTAACCTTAATGAA